>NW_028226667.1:0-28806 GCF_052327205.1 Somniosus microcephalus
AATGTCAGAGCGACAAATGATTAACCAAGCAGGCAACTGATTAACTGAAAACTTGTCATTCACATTTGGGACGGAATTCAGGATGGGAATGTATTCGGCCCCCTTACCGGGCCTTGGGGTGCTGCTTTCCCGCTTGTGGAACCGAGTTGGGGTCGTCAAATGGCCTGGTGCATTGTTTGAAACACTGGTTAATGAGTTGTCAAGGTCGGAAATCATAGAACATAAGAGCAGCTCATTAACTGAAATTTTGAACATCGACAACTGGTTAACCAAAAGCCAGAGCGACAAATGATTAACCAAGGAGGCAACTCATTAACTGAATTTCGAACATCGACAACTGGTTAACCAAGAGTCAGAGCGACAAATGATTAACCAAGGAGGCAACTCATTAACTGAATTTCGAACATCGACAACTGGGTAACCAAAAGACACAGGGACAAATGAGTAACCAAAGGGCCAACTCATTAACTGAAATTTCAAAGAGGCTACTCATTAACTGAAATTTGAACATCGACAACTGGTTAACCAAATGTCAGAGCGACAAATGAGTAACCAAGCAGGCAACTGATTAACTGAAAACTTGTCATTCACATTTGGGACGGAATTCACGATGGGAATGTATTCGGCCCCCTTACCGGGCCTTGGGGTGCTGCTTTCCCGCTTGTGGAACCGAGTTGGGGTCGTCAAATGGCCTGGTGCATTGTTTGAAACACTGGTTAATGAGTTGTCAAGGTCGGAAATCATAGAACATAAGAGCAGCTCATTAACTGAAATTTTGAACATCGACAACTGGTTAACCAAAAGCCAGAGCGACAAATGATTAACCAAGGAGGCAACTCATTAACTGAATTTCGAACATCGACAACTGGTTAACCAAATGTCAGAGCGACAAATGATTAACCAAGGAGGCAACTCATTAACTGAATTTCGAACATCGACAACTGGTTAACCAAGAGTCAGGGCGACAAATGATTAACCAAGGAGGCAACTCATTAACTGAATTTCGAACATCGACAACTGGGTAACCAAAAGACACAGGGACAAATGAGTAACCAAAGGGCCAACTCATTAACTGAAATTTCAAAGAGGCTACTCATTAACTGAAATTTGAACATCGACAACTGGTTAACCAAATGTCAGAGCGACAAATGAGTAACCAAGCAGGCAACTGATTAACTGAAAACTTGTCATTCACATTAGGGACGGAATTCACGATGGGAATGTATTCGGCCCCCTTACCGGGCCTTGGGGTGCTGCTTTCCCGCTTGTGGAACCGAGTTGGGGTCGTCAAATGGCCTGGTGCATTGTTTGAAACACTGGTTAATGAGTTGTCAAGGTAGGAAATCATAGAACATAAGAGCAGCTCATTAACTGAAATTTTGAACATCGACAACTGGTTAACCAAAAGCCAGAGCGACAAATGATTAACCAAGGAGGCAACTCATTAACTGAATTTCGAACATCGACAACTGGTTAACCAAGAGTCAGGGCGACAAATGATTAACCAAGGAGGCAACTCATTAACTGAATTTCGAACATCGACAACTGGGTAACCAAAAGACACAGGGACAAATGAGTAACCAAAGGGCCAACTCATTAACTGAAATTTCAAAGAGGCAACTCATTAACTGAAATTTTGAACATCGACAACTGGTTAACCAAAAGCCAGAGCGACAAATGATTAACCAAGGAGGCAACTCAGTAACTGAATTTCGAACATCGACAACTGGTTAACCAAATGTCAGAGCGACAAATGATTAACCAAGGAGGCAACTCATTAACTGAATTTCGAACATCGACAACTGGCTAACCAAGAGTCAGAGCGACAAATGATTAACCAAGGAGGCAACTCATTAACTGAATTTCGAACATCGACAACTGGGTAACCAAAAGACACAGGGACAAATGAGTAACCAAAGGGCCAACTCATTAACTGAAATTTCAAAGAGGCTACTCATTAACTGAAATTTGAACATCGACAACTGGGTAACCAAATGTCAGAGCGACAAATGATTAACCAAGCAGGCAACTGATTAACTGAAAACTTGTCATTCACATTTGGGACGGAATTCAGGATGGGAATGTATTCGGCCCCCTTACCGGGCCTTGGGGTGCTGCTTTCCCGCTTGTGGAACCGAGTTGGGGTCGTCAAATGGCCTGGTGCATTGTTTGAAACACTGGTTAATGAGTTGTCAAGGTCGGAAATCATAGAACATAAGAGCAGCTCATTAACTGAAATTTTGAACATCGACAACTGGTTAACCAAAAGCCAGAGCGACAAATGATTAACCAAGGAGGCAACTCATTAACTGAATTTCGAACATCGACAACTGGTTAACCAAGAGTCAGAGCGACAAATGATTAACCAAGGAGGCAACTCATTAACTGAATTTCGAACATCGACAACTGGGTAACCAAAAGACACAGGGACAAATGAGTAACCAAAGGGCCAACTCATTAACTGAAATTTCAAAGAGGCTACTCATTAACTGAAATTTGAACATCGACAACTGGTTAACCAAATGTCAGAGCGACAAATGAGTAACCAAGCAGGCAACTGATTAACTGAAAACTTGTCATTCACATTTGGGACGGAATTCACGATGGGAATGTATTCGGCCCCCTTACCGGGCCTTGGGGTGCTGCTTTCCCGCTTGTGGAACCGAGTTGGGGTCGTCAAATGGCCTGGTGCATTGTTTGAAACACTGGTTAATGAGTTGTCAAGGTCGGAAATCATAGAACATAAGAGCAGCTCATTAACTGAAATTTTGAACATCGACAACTGGTTAACCAAAAGCCAGAGCGACAAATGATTAACCAAGGAGGCAACTCATTAACTGAATTTCGAACATCGACAACTGGTTAACCAAATGTCAGAGCGACAAATGATTAACCAAGGAGGCAACTCATTAACTGAATTTCGAACATCGACAACTGGTTAACCAAGAGTCAGGGCGACAAATGATTAACCAAGGAGGCAACTCATTAACTGAATTTCGAACATCGACAACTGGGTAACCAAAAGACACAGGGACAAATGAGTAACCAAAGGGCCAACTCATTAACTGAAATTTCAAAGAGGCTACTCATTAACTGAAATTTGAACATCGACAACTGGTTAACCAAATGTCAGAGCGACAAATGAGTAACCAAGCAGGCAACTGATTAACTGAAAACTTGTCATTCACATTAGGGACGGAATTCACGATGGGAATGTATTCGGCCCCCTTACCGGGCCTTGGGGTGCTGCTTTCCCGCTTGTGGAACCGAGTTGGGGTCGTCAAATGGCCTGGTGCATTGTTTGAAACACTGGTTACTGAGTTGTCAAGGTAGGAAATCATAGAACATAAGAGCAGCTCATTAACTGAAATTTTGAACATCGACAACTGGTTAACCAAAAGCCAGAGCGACAAATGATTAACCAAGGAGGCAACTCATTAACTGAATTTCGAACATCGACAACTGGTTAACCAAGAGTCAGGGCGACAAATGATTAACCAAGGAGGCAACTCATTAACTGAATTTCGAACATCGACAACTGGGTAACCAAAAGACACAGGGACAAATGAGTAACCAAAGGGCCAACTCATTAACTGAAATTTCAAAGAGGCAACTCATTAACTGAAATTTTGAACATCGACAACTGGTTAACCAAAAGCCAGAGCGACAAATGATTAACCAAGGAGGCAACTCAGTAACTGAATTTCGAACATCGACAACTGGTTAACCAAATGTCAGAGCGACAAATGATTAACCAAGGAGGCAACTCATTAACTGAATTTCGAACATCGACAACTGGCTAACCAAGAGTCAGAGCGACAAATGATTAACCAAGGAGGCAACTCATTAACTGAATTTCGAACATCGACAACTGGGTAACCAAAAGACACAGGGACAAATGAGTAACCAAAGGGCCAACTCATTAACTGAAATTTCAAAGAGGCTACTCATTAACTGAAATTTGAACATCGACAACTGGTTAACCAAATGTCAGAGCGACAAATGAGTAACCAAGCAGGCAACTGATTAACTGAAAACTTGTCATTCACATTAGGGACGGAATTCACGATGGGAATGTATTCGGCCCCCTTACCGGGCCTTGGGGTGCTGCTTTCCCGCTTGTGGAACCGAGTTGGGGTCGTCAAATGGCCTGGTGCATTGTTTGAAACACTGGTTAATGAGTTGTCAAGGTCGGAAATCATAGAACATAAGAGCAGCTCATTAACTGAAATTTTGAACATCGACAACTGGTTAACCAAAAGCCAGAGCGACAAATGATTAACCAAGGAGGCAACTCATTAACTGAATTTCGAACATCGACAACTGGTTAACCAAGAGTCAGAGCGACAAATGATTAACCAAGGAGGCAACTCATTAACTGAATTTCGAACATCGACAACTGGGTAACCAAAAGACACAGGGACAAATGAGTAACCAAAGGGCCAACTCATTAACTGAAATTTCAAAGAGGCTACTCATTAACTGAAATTTGAACATCGACAACTGGTTAACCAAATGTCAGAGCGACAAATGAGTAACCAAGCAGGCAACTGATTAACTGAAAACTTGTCATTCACATTTGGGACGGAATTCACGATGGGAATGTATTCGGCCCCCTTACCGGGCCTTGGGGTGCTGCTTTCCCGCTTGTGGAACCGAGTTGGGGTCGTCAAATGGCCTGGTGCATTGTTTGAAACACTGGTTAATGAGTTGTCAAGGTCGGAAATCATAGAACATAAGAGCAGCTCATTAACTGAAATTTTGAACATCGACAACTGGTTAACCAAAAGCCAGAGCGACAAATGATTAACCAAGGAGGCAACTCATTAACTGAATTTCGAACATCGACAACTGGTTAACCAAATGTCAGAGCGACAAATGATTAACCAAGGAGGCAACTCATTAACTGAATTTCGAACATCGACAACTGGTTAACCAAGAGTCAGGGCGACAAATGATTAACCAAGGAGGCAACTCATTAACTGAATTTCGAACATCGACAACTGGGTAACCAAAAGACACAGGGACAAATGAGTAACCAAAGGGCCAACTCATTAACTGAAATTTCAAAGAGGCTACTCATTAACTGAAATTTGAACATCGACAACTGGTTAACCAAATGTCAGAGCGACAAATGAGTAACCAAGCAGGCAACTGATTAACTGAAAACTTGTCATTCACATTAGGGACGGAATTCACGATGGGAATGTATTCGGCCCCCTTACCGGGCCTTGGGGTGCTGCTTTCCCGCTTGTGGAACCGAGTTGGGGTCGTCAAATGGCCTGGTGCATTGTTTGAAACACTGGTTAATGAGTTGTCAAGGTAGGAAATCATAGAACATAAGAGCAGCTCATTAACTGAAATTTTGAACATCGACAACTGGTTAACCAAAAGCCAGAGCGACAAATGATTAACCAAGGAGGCAACTCATTAACTGAATTTCGAACATCGACAACTGGTTAACCAAGAGTCAGGGCGACAAATGATTAACCAAGGAGGCAACTCATTAACTGAATTTCGAACATCGACAACTGGGTAACCAAAAGACACAGGGACAAATGAGTAACCAAAGGGCCAACTCATTAACTGAAATTTCAAAGAGGCAACTCATTAACTGAAATTTTGAACATCGACAACTGGTTAACCAAAAGCCAGAGCGACAAATGATTAACCAAGGAGGCAACTCAGTAACTGAATTTCGAACATCGACAACTGGTTAACCAAATGTCAGAGCGACAAATGATTAACCAAGGAGGCAACTCATTAACTGAATTTCGAACATCGACAACTGGCTAACCAAGAGTCAGAGCGACAAATGATTAACCAAGGAGGCAACTCATTAACTGAATTTCGAACATCGACAACTGGGTAACCAAAAGACACAGGGACAAATGAGTAACCAAAGGGCCAACTCATTAACTGAAATTTCAAAGAGGCTACTCATTAACTGAAATTTGAACATCGACAACTGGTTAACCAAATGTCAGAGCGACAAATGAGTAACCAAGCAGGCAACTGATTAACTGAAAACTTGTCATTCACATTAGGGACGGAATTCACGATGGGAATGTATTCGGCCCCCTTACCGGGCCTTGGGGTGCTGCTTTCCCGCTTGTGGAACCGAGTTGGGGTCGTCAAATGGCCTGGTGCATTGTTTGAAACACTGGTTAATGAGTTGTCAAGGTCGGAAATCATAGAACATAAGAGCAGCTCATTAACTGAAATTTTGAACATCGACAACTGGTTAACCAAAAGCCAGAGCGACAAATGATTAACCAAGGAGGCAACTCATTAACTGAATTTCGAACATCGACAACTGGTTAACCAAGAGTCAGAGCGACAAATGATTAACCAAGGAGGCAACTCATTAACTGAATTTCGAACATCGACAACTGGGTAACCAAAAGACACAGGGACAAATGAGTAACCAAAGGGCCAACTCATTAACTGAAATTTCAAAGAGGCTACTCATTAACTGAAATTTGAACATCGACAACTGGTTAACCAAATGTCAGAGCGACAAATGAGTAACCAAGCAGGCAACTGATTAACTGAAAACTTGTCATTCACATTTGGGACGGAATTCACGATGGGAATGTATTCGGCCCCCTTACCGGGCCTTGGGGTGCTGCTTTCCCGCTTGTGGAACCGAGTTGGGGTCGTCAAATGGCCTGGTGCATTGTTTGAAACACTGGTTAATGAGTTGTCAAGGTCGGAAATCATAGAACATAAGAGCAGCTCATTAACTGAAATTTTGAACATCGACAACTGGTTAACCAAAAGTCAGAGCGACAAATGATTAACCAAGGAGGCAACTCATTAACTGAATTTCGAACATCGACAACTGGGTAACCAAAAGACACAGGGACAAATGAGTAACCAAAGGGCCAACTCATTAACTGAAATTTCAAAGAGGCTACTCATTAACTGAAATTTGAACATCGACAACTGGTTAACCAAATGTCAGAGCGACAAATGAGTAACCAAGCAGGCAACTGATTAACTGAAAACTTGTCATTCACATTTGGGACGGAATTCACGATGGGAATGTATTCGGCCCCCTTACCGGGCCTTGGGGTGCTGCTTTCCCGCTTGTGGAACCGAGTTGGGGTCGTCAAATGGCCTGGTGCATTGTTTGAAACACTGGTTAATGAGTTGTCAAGGTCGGAAATCATAGAACATAAGAGCAGCTCATTAACTGAAATTTTGAACATCGACAACTGGTTAACCAAAAGCCAGAGCGACAAATGATTAACCAAGGAGGCAACTCATTAACTGAATTTCGAACATCGACAACTGGTTAACCAAATGTCAGAGCGACAAATGATTAACCAAGGAGGCAACTCATTAACTGAATTTCGAACATCGACAACTGGTTAACCAAGAGTCAGGGCGACAAATGATTAACCAAGGAGGCAACTCATTAACTGAATTTCGAACATCGACAACTGGGTAACCAAAAGACACAGGGACAAATGAGTAACCAAAGGGCCAACTCATTAACTGAAATTTCAAAGAGGCTACTCATTAACTGAAATTTGAACATCGACAACTGGTTAACCAAATGTCAGAGCGACAAATGAGTAACCAAGCAGGCAACTGATTAACTGAAAACTTGTCATTCACATTAGGGACGGAATTCACGATGGGAATGTATTCGGCCCCCTTACCGGGCCTTGGGGTGCTGCTTTCCCGCTTGTGGAACCGAGTTGGGGTCGTCAAATGGCCTGGTGCATTGTTTGAAACACTGGTTACTGAGTTGTCAAGGTAGGAAATCATAGAACATAAGAGCAGCTCATTAACTGAAATTTTGAACATCGACAACTGGTTAACCAAAAGCCAGAGCGACAAATGATTAACCAAGGAGGCAACTCATTAACTGAATTTCGAACATCGACAACTGGTTAACCAAGAGTCAGGGCGACAAATGATTAACCAAGGAGGCAACTCATTAACTGAATTTCGAACATCGACAACTGGGTAACCAAAAGACACAGGGACAAATGAGTAACCAAAGGGCCAACTCATTAACTGAAATTTCAAAGAGGCAACTCATTAACTGAAATTTTGAACATCGACAACTGGTTAACCAAAAGCCAGAGCGACAAATGATTAACCAAGGAGGCAACTCAGTAACTGAATTTCGAACATCGACAACTGGTTAACCAAATGTCAGAGCGACAAATGATTAACCAAGGAGGCAACTCATTAACTGAATTTCGAACATCGACAACTGGCTAACCAAGAGTCAGAGCGACAAATGATTAACCAAGGAGGCAACTCATTAACTGAATTTCGAACATCGACAACTGGGTAACCAAAAGACACAGGGACAAATGAGTAACCAAAGGGCCAACTCATTAACTGAAATTTCAAAGAGGCTACTCATTAACTGAAATTTGAACATCGACAACTGGTTAACCAAATGTCAGAGCGACAAATGAGTAACCAAGCAGGCAACTGATTAACTGAAAACTTGTCATTCACATTAGGGACGGAATTCACGATGGGAATGTATTCGGCCCCCTTACCGGGCCTTGGGGTGCTGCTTTCCCGCTTGTGGAACCGAGTTGGGGTCGTCAAATGGCCTGGTGCATTGTTTGAAACACTGGTTAATGAGTTGTCAAGGTCGGAAATCATAGAACATAAGAGCAGCTCATTAACTGAAATTTTGAACATCGACAACTGGTTAACCAAAAGCCAGAGCGACAAATGATTAACCAAGGAGGCAACTCATTAACTGAATTTCGAACATCGACAACTGGTTAACCAAGAGTCAGAGCGACAAATGATTAACCAAGGAGGCAACTCATTAACTGAATTTCGAACATCGACAACTGGGTAACCAAAAGACACAGGGACAAATGAGTAACCAAAGGGCCAACTCATTAACTGAAATTTCAAAGAGGCTACTCATTAACTGAAATTTGAACATCGACAACTGGTTAACCAAATGTCAGAGCGACAAATGAGTAACCAAGCAGGCAACTGATTAACTGAAAACTTGTCATTCACATTTGGGACGGAATTCACGATGGGAATGTATTCGGCCCCCTTACCGGGCCTTGGGGTGCTGCTTTCCCGCTTGTGGAACCGAGTTGGGGTCGTCAAATGGCCTGGTGCATTGTTTGAAACACTGGTTAATGAGTTGTCAAGGTCGGAAATCATAGAACATAAGAGCAGCTCATTAACTGAAATTTTGAACATCGACAACTGGTTAACCAAAAGCCAGAGCGACAAATGATTAACCAAGGAGGCAACTCATTAACTGAATTTCGAACATCGACAACTGGTTAACCAAATGTCAGAGCGACAAATGATTAACCAAGGAGGCAACTCAATAACTGAATTTCGAACATCGACAACTGGTTAACCAAGAGTCAGGGCGACAAATGATTAACCAAGGAGGCAACTCATTAACTGAATTTCGAACATCGACAACTGGGTAACCAAAAGACACAGGGACAAATGAGTAACCAAAGGGCCAACTCATTAACTGAAATTTCAAAGAGGCTACTCATTAACTGAAATTTGAACATCGACAACTGGTTAACCAAATGTCAGAGCGACAAATGAGTAACCAAGCAGGCAACTGATTAACTGAAAACTTGTCATTCACATTAGGGACGGAATTCACGATGGGAATGTATTCGGCCCCCTTACCGGGCCTTGGGGTGCTGCTTTCCCGCTTGTGGAACCGAGTTGGGGTCGTCAAATGGCCTGGTGCATTGTTTGAAACACTGGTTAATGAGTTGTCAAGGTAGGAAATCATAGAACATAAGAGCAGCTCATTAACTGAAATTTTGAACATCGACAACTGGTTAACCAAAAGCCAGAGCGACAAATGATTAACCAAGGAGGCAACTCATTAACTGAATTTCGAACATCGACAACTGGTTAACCAAGAGTCAGGGCGACAAATGATTAACCAAGGAGGCAACTCATTAACTGAATTTCGAACATCGACAACTGGGTAACCAAAAGACACAGGGACAAATGAGTAACCAAAGGGCCAACTCATTAACTGAAATTTCAAAGAGGCAACTCATTAACTGAAATTTTGAACATCGACAACTGGTTAACCAAAAGCCAGAGCGACAAATGATTAACCAAGGAGGCAACTCAGTAACTGAATTTCGAACATCGACAACTGGTTAACCAAATGTCAGAGCGACAAATGATTAACCAAGGAGGCAACTCATTAACTGAATTTCGAACATCGACAACTGGCTAACCAAGAGTCAGAGCGACAAATGATTAACCAAGGAGGCAACTCATTAACTGAATTTCGAACATCGACAACTGGGTAACCAAAAGACACAGGGACAAATGAGTAACCAAAGGGCCAACTCATTAACTGAAATTTCAAAGAGGCTACTCATTAACTGAAATTTGAACATCGACAACTGGGTAACCAAATGTCAGAGCGACAAATGATTAACCAAGCAGGCAACTGATTAACTGAAAACTTGTCATTCACATTTGGGACGGAATTCAGGATGGGAATGTATTCGGCCCCCTTACCGGGCCTTGGGGTGCTGCTTTCCCGCTTGTGGAACCGAGTTGGGGTCGTCAAATGGCCTGGTGCATTGTTTGAAACACTGGTTAATGAGTTGTCAAGGTCGGAAATCATAGAACATAAGAGCAGCTCATTAACTGAAATTTTGAACATCGACAACTGGTTAACCAAAAGCCAGAGCGACAAATGATTAACCAAGGAGGCAACTCATTAACTGAATTTCGAACATCGACAACTGGTTAACCAAGAGTCAGAGCGACAAATGATTAACCAAGGAGGCAACTCATTAACTGAATTTCGAACATCGACAACTGGGTAACCAAAAGACACAGGGACAAATGAGTAACCAAAGGGCCAACTCATTAACTGAAATTTCAAAGAGGCAACTCATTAACTGAAATTTGAACATCGACAACTGGTTAACCAAATGTCAGAGCGACAAATGATTAACCAAGGAGGCAACTCATTAACTGAATTTCGAACATCGACAACTGGTTAACCAAAAGACACAGGGACAAATGAGTAACCAAAGGGCCAACTCATTAACTGAAATTTCAAAGAGGCAACTCATTAACTGAATTTCGAACATCGACAACTGGTTAACCAAGAGTCAGAGCGACAAATGATTAACCAAGGAGGCAACTCAATAACTGAATTTCGAACATCGACAACTGGTTAACCAAGAGTCAGAGCGACAAATGATTAACCAAGGAGGCAACTCATTAACTGAATTTCGAACATCGACAACTGGTTAACCAAAAGACACAGGGACAAATGAGTAACCAAAGGGCCAACTCATTAACTGAAATTTCAAAGAGGCAACTCATTAACTGAAATTTTGAACATCGACAACTAGTTAACCAAAAGCCAGAGCGACAAATGATTAACCAAGGAGGCAACTCATTAACTGAATTTCGAACATCGAAAACTGGCTAACCAAATGTCAGAGCGACAAATGATTAACCAAGGAGGCAACTCAGTAACTGAATTTCGAACATCGACAACTGGTTAACCAAGAGTCAGAGCGACAAATGATTAACCAAGGAGGCAACTCATTAACTGAATTTCGAACATCGACAACTGGGTAACCAAAAGACACAGGGACAAATGAGTAACCAAAGGGCCAACTCATTAACTGAAATTTCAAAGAGGCTACTCATTAACTGAAATTTGAACATCGACAACTGGTTAACCAAATGTCAGAGCGACAAATGAGTAACCAAGCAGGCAACTGATTAACTGAAAACTTGTCATTCACATTTGGGACGGAATTCACGATGGGAATGTATTCGGCCCCCTTACCGGGCCTTGGGGTGCTGCTTTCCCGCTTGTGGAACCGAGTTGGGGTCGTCAAATGGCCTGGTGCATTGTTTGAAACACTGGTTAATGAGTTGTCAAGGTCGGAAATCATAGAACATAAGAGCAGCTCATTAACTGAAATTTTGAACATCGACAACTGGTTAACCAAAAGTCAGAGCGACAAATGATTAACCAAGGAGGCAACTCATTAACTGAATTTCGAACATCGACAACTGGTTAACCAAATGTCAGAGCGACAAATGATTAACCAAGGAGGCAACTCATTAACTGAATTTCGAACATCGACAACTGGTTAACCAAGAGTCAGGGCGACAAATGATTAACCAAGGAGGCAACTCATTAACTGAATTTCGAACATCGACAACTGGGTAACCAAAAGACACAGGGACAAATGAGTAACCAAAGGGCCAACTCATTAACTGAAATTTCAAAGAGGCTACTCATTAACTGAAATTTGAACATCGACAACTGGTTAACCAAATGTCAGAGCGACAAATGAGTAACCAAGCAGGCAACTGATTAACTGAAAACTTGTCATTCACATTAGGGACGGAATTCACGATGGGAATGTATTCGGCCCCCTTACCGGGCCTTGGGGTGCTGCTTTCCCGCTTGTGGAACCGAGTTGGGGTCGTCAAATGGCCTGGTGCATTGTTTGAAACACTGGTTACTGAGTTGTCAAGGTAGGAAATCATAGAACATAAGAGCAGCTCATTAACTGAAATTTTGAACATCGACAACTGGTTAACCAAAAGCCAGAGCGACAAATGATTAACCAAGGAGGCAACTCATTAACTGAATTTCGAACATCGACAACTGGTTAACCAAGAGTCAGGGCGACAAATGATTAACCAAGGAGGCAACTCATTAACTGAATTTCGAACATCGACAACTGGGTAACCAAAAGACACAGGGACAAATGAGTAACCAAAGGGCCAACTCATTAACTGAAATTTCAAAGAGGCAACTCATTAACTGAAATTTTGAACATCGACAACTGGTTAACCAAAAGCCAGAGCGACAAATGATTAACCAAGGAGGCAACTCAGTAACTGAATTTCGAACATCGACAACTGGTTAACCAAATGTCAGAGCGACAAATGATTAACCAAGGAGGCAACTCATTAACTGAATTTCGAACATCGACAACTGGCTAACCAAGAGTCAGAGCGACAAATGATTAACCAAGGAGGCAACTCATTAACTGAATTTCGAACATCGACAACTGGGTAACCAAAAGACACAGGGACAAATGAGTAACCAAAGGGCCAACTCATTAACTGAAATTTCAAAGAGGCTACTCATTAACTGAAATTTGAACATCGACAACTGGGTAACCAAATGTCAGAGCGACAAATGATTAACCAAGCAGGCAACTGATTAACTGAAAACTTGTCATTCACATTTGGGACGGAATTCAGGATGGGAATGTATTCGGCCCCCTTACCGGGCCTTGGGGTGCTGCTTTCCCGCTTGTGGAACCGAGTTGGGGTCGTCAAATGGCCTGGTGCATTGTTTGAAACACTGGTTAATGAGTTGTCAAGGTCGGAAATCATAGAACATAAGAGCAGCTCATTAACTGAAATTTTGAACATCGACAACTGGTTAACCAAAAGCCAGAGCGACAAATGATTAACCAAGGAGGCAACTCATTAACTGAATTTCGAACATCGACAACTGGTTAACCAAGAGTCAGAGCGACAAATGATTAACCAAGGAGGCAACTCATTAACTGAATTTCGAACATCGACAACTGGGTAACCAAAAGACACAGGGACAAATGAGTAACCAAAGGGCCAACTCATTAACTGAAATTTCAAAGAGGCTACTCATTAACTGAAATTTGAACATCGACAACTGGTTAACCAAATGTCAGAGCGACAAATGAGTAACCAAGCAGGCAACTGATTAACTGAAAACTTGTCATTCACATTTGGGACGGAATTCACGATGGGAATGTATTCGGCCCCCTTACCGGGCCTTGGGGTGCTGCTTTCCCGCTTGTGGAACCGAGTTGGGGTCGTCAAATGGCCTGGTGCATTGTTTGAAACACTGGTTAATGAGTTGTCAAGGTCGGAAATCATAGAACATAAGAGCAGCTCATTAACTGAAATTTTGAACATCGACAACTGGTTAACCAAATGTCAGAGCGACAAATGATTAACCAAGGAGGCAACTCATTAACTGAATTTCGAACATCGACAACTGGCTAACCAAGAGTCAGAGCGACAAATGATTAACCAAGGAGGCAACTCATTAACTGAATTTCGAACATCGACAACTGGGTAACCAAAAGACACAGGGACAAATGAGTAACCAAAGGGCCAACTCATTAACTGAAATTTCAAAGAGGCTACTCATTAACTGAAATTTGAACATCGACAACTGGTTAACCAAATGTCAGAGCGACAAATGAGTAACCAAGCAGGCAACTGATTAACTGAAAACTTGTCATTCACATTAGGGACGGAATTCACGATGGGAATGTATTCGGCCCCCTTACCGGGCCTTGGGGTGCTGCTTTCCCGCTTGTGGAACCGAGTTGGGGTCGTCAAATGGCCTGGTGCATTGTTTGAAACACTGGTTAATGAGTTGTCAAGGTAGGAAATCATAGAACATAAGAGCAGCTCATTAACTGAAATTTTGAACATCGACAACTGGTTAACCAAAAGCCAGAGCGACAAATGATTAACCAAGGAGGCAACTCATTAACTGAATTTCGAACATCGACAACTGGTTAACCAAGAGTCAGGGCGACAAATGATTAACCAAGGAGGCAACTCATTAACTGAATTTCGAACATCGACAACTGGGTAACCAAAAGACACAGGGACAAATGAGTAACCAAAGGGCCAACTCATTAACTGAAATTTCAAAGAGGCAACTCATTAACTGAAATTTTGAACATCGACAACTGGTTAACCAAAAGCCAGAGCGACAAATGATTAACCAAGGAGGCAACTCAGTAACTGAATTTCGAACATCGACAACTGGTTAACCAAATGTCAGAGCGACAAATGATTAACCAAGGAGGCAACTCATTAACTGAATTTCGAACATCGACAACTGGCTAACCAAGAGTCAGAGCGACAAATGATTAACCAAGGAGGCAACTCATTAACTGAATTTCGAACATCGACAACTGGGTAACCAAAAGACACAGGGACAAATGAGTAACCAAAGGGCCAACTCATTAACTGAAATTTCAAAGAGGCTACTCATTAACTGAAATTTGAACATCGACAACTGGGTAACCAAATGTCAGAGCGACAAATGATTAACCAAGCAGGCAACTGATTAACTGAAAACTTGTCATTCACATTTGGGACGGAATTCAGGATGGGAATGTATTCGGCCCCCTTACCGGGCCTTGGGGTGCTGCTTTCCCGCTTGTGGAACCGAGTTGGGGTCGTCAAATGGCCTGGTGCATTGTTTGAAACACTGGTTAATGAGTTGTCAAGGTCGGAAATCATAGAACATAAGAGCAGCTCATTAACTGAAATTTTGAACATCGACAACTGGTTAACCAAAAGCCAGAGCGACAAATGATTAACCAAGGAGGCAACTCATTAACTGAATTTCGAACATCGACAACTGGTTAACCAAGAGTCAGAGCGACAAATGATTAACCAAGGAGGCAACTCATTAACTGAATTTCGAACATCGACAACTGGGTAACCAAAAGACACAGGGACAAATGAGTAACCAAAGGGCCAACTCATTAACTGAAATTTCAAAGAGGCTACTCATTAACTGAAATTTGAACATCGACAACTGGTTAACCAAATGTCAGAGCGACAAATGAGTAACCAAGCAGGCAACTGATTAACTGAAAACTTGTCATTCACATTTGGGACGGAATTCACGATGGGAATGTATTCGGCCCCCTTACCGGGCCTTGGGGTGCTGCTTTCCCGCTTGTGGAACCGAGTTGGGGTCGTCAAATGGCCTGGTGCATTGTTTGAAACACTGGTTAATGAGTTGTCAAGGTCGGAAATCATAGAACATAAGAGCAGCTCATTAACTGAAATTTTGAACATCGACAACTGGTTAACCAAAAGCCAGAGCGACAAATGATTAACCAAGGAGGCAACTCATTAACTGAATTTCGAACATCGACAACTGGTTAACCAAATGTCAGAGCGACAAATGATTAACCAAGGAGGCAACTCATTAACTGAATTTCGAACATCGACAACTGGTTAACCAAGAGTCAGGGCGACAAATGATTAACCAAGGAGGCAACTCATTAACTGAATTTCGAACATCGACAACTGGGTAACCAAAAGACACAGGGACAAATGAGTAACCAAAGGGCCAACTCATTAACTGAAATTTCAAAGAGGCTACTCATTAACTGAAATTTGAACATCGACAACTGGTTAACCAAATGTCAGAGCGACAAATGAGTAACCAAGCAGGCAACTGATTAACTGAAAACTTGTCATTCACATTAGGGACGGAATTCACGATGGGAATGTATTCGGCCCCCTTACCGGGCCTTGGGGTGCTGCTTTCCCGCTTGTGGAACCGAGTTGGGGTCGTCAAATGGCCTGGTGCATTGTTTGAAACACTGGTTACTGAGTTGTCAAGGTAGGAAATCATAGAACATAAGAGCAGCTCATTAACTGAAATTTTGAACATCGACAACTGGTTAACCAAAAGCCAGAGCGACAAATGATTAACCAAGGAGGCAACTCATTAACTGAATTTCGAACATCGACAACTGGTTAACCAAGAGTCAGGGCGACAAATGATTAACCAAGGAGGCAACTCATTAACTGAATTTCGAACATCGACAACTGGGTAACCAAAAGACACAGGGACAAATGAGTAACCAAAGGGCCAACTCATTAACTGAAATTTCAAAGAGGCAACTCATTAACTGAAATTTTGAACATCGACAACTGGTTAACCAAAAGCCAGAGCGACAAATGATTAACCAAGGAGGCAACTCAGTAACTGAATTTCGAACATCGACAACTGGTTAACCAAATGTCAGAGCGACAAATGATTAACCAAGGAGGCAACTCATTAACTGAATTTCGAACATCGACAACTGGCTAACCAAGAGTCAGAGCGACAAATGATTAACCAAGGAGGCAACTCATTAACTGAATTTCGAACATCGACAACTGGGTAACCAAAAGACACAGGGACAAATGAGTAACCAAAGGGCCAACTCATTAACTGAAATTTCAAAGAGGCTACTCATTAACTGAAATTTGAACATCGACAACTGGTTAACCAAATGTCAGAGCGACAAATGAGTAACCAAGCAGGCAACTGATTAACTGAAAACTTGTCATTCACATTAGGGACGGAATTCACGATGGGAATGTATTCGGCCCCCTTACCGGGCCTTGGGGTGCTGCTTTCCCGCTTGTGGAACCGAGTTGGGGTCGTCAAATGGCCTGGTGCATTGTTTGAAACACTGGTTAATGAGTTGTCAAGGTCGGAAATCATAGAACATAAGAGCAGCTCATTAACTGAAATTTTGAACATCGACAACTGGTTAACCAAAAGCCAGAGCGACAAATGATTAACCAAGGAGGCAACTCATTAACTGAATTTCGAACATCGACAACTGGTTAACCAAGAGTCAGAGCGACAAATGATTAACCAAGGAGGCAACTCATTAACTGAATTTCGAACATCGACAACTGGGTAACCAAAAGACACAGGGACAAATGAGTAACCAAAGGGCCAACTCATTAACTGAAATTTCAAAGAGGCTACTCATTAACTGAAATTTGAACATCGACAACTGGTTAACCAAATGTCAGAGCGACAAATGAGTAACCAAGCAGGCAACTGATTAACTGAAAACTTGTCATTCACATTTGGGACGGAATTCACGATGGGAATGTATTCGGCCCCCTTACCGGGCCTTGGGGTGCTGCTTTCCCGCTTGTGGAACCGAGTTGGGGTCGTCAAATGGCCTGGTGCATTGTTTGAAACACTGGTTAATGAGTTGTCAAGGTCGGAAATCATAGAACATAAGAGCAGCTCATTAACTGAAATTTTGAACATCGACAACTGGTTAACCAAAAGCCAGAGCGACAAATGATTAACCAAGGAGGCAACTCATTAACTGAATTTCGAACATCGACAACTGGTTAACCAAATGTCAGAGCGACAAATGATTAACCAAGGAGGCAACTCATTAACTGAATTTCGAACATCGACAACTGGTTAACCAAGAGTCAGGGCGACAAATGATTAACCAAGGAGGCAACTCATTAACTGAATTTCGAACATCGACAACTGGGTAACCAAAAGACACAGGGACAAATGAGTAACCAAAGGGCCAACTCATTAACTGAAATTTCAAAGAGGCTACTCATTAACTGAAATTTGAACATCGACAACTGGTTAACCAAATGTCAGAGCGACAAATGAGTAACCAAGCAGGCAACTGATTAACTGAAAACTTGTCATTCACATTAGGGACGGAATTCACGATGGGAATGTATTCGGCCCCCTTACCGGGCCTTGGGGTGCTGCTTTCCCGCTTGTGGAACCGAGTTGGGGTCGTCAAATGGCCTGGTGCATTGTTTGAAACACTGGTTAATGAGTTGTCAAGGTAGGAAATCATAGAACATAAGAGCAGCTCATTAACTGAAATTTTGAACATCGACAACTGGTTAACCAAAAGCCAGAGCGACAAATGATTAACCAAGGAGGCAACTCATTAACTGAATTTCGAACATCGACAACTGGTTAACCAAGAGTCAGGGCGACAAATGATTAACCAAGGAGGCAACTCATTAACTGAATTTCGAACATCGACAACTGGGTAACCAAAAGACACAGGGACAAATGAGTAACCAAAGGGCCAACTCATTAACTGAAATTTCAAAGAGGCAACTCATTAACTGAAATTTTGAACATCGACAACTGGTTAACCAAAAGCCAGAGCGACAAATGATTAACCAAGGAGGCAACTCAGTAACTGAATTTCGAACATCGACAACTGGTTAACCAAATGTCAGAGCGACAAATGATTAACCAAGGAGGCAACTCATTAACTGAATTTCGAACATCGACAACTGGCTAACCAAGAGTCAGAGCGACAAATGATTAACCAAGGAGGCAACTCATTAACTGAATTTCGAACATCGACAACTGGGTAACCAAAAGACACAGGGACAAATGAGTAACCAAAGGGCCAACTCATTAACTGAAATTTCAAAGAGGCTACTCATTAACTGAAATTTGAACATCGACAACTGGGTAACCAAATGTCAGAGCGACAAATGATTAACCAAGCAGGCAACTGATTAACTGAAAACTTGTCATTCACATTTGGGACGGAATTCAGGATGGGAATGTATTCGGCCCCCTTACCGGGCCTTGGGGTGCTGCTTTCCCGCTTGTGGAACCGAGTTGGGGTCGTCAAATGGCCTGGTGCATTGTTTGAAACACTGGTTAATGAGTTGTCAAGGTCGGAAATCATAGAACATAAGAGCAGCTCATTAACTGAAATTTTGAACATCGACAACTGGTTAACCAAAAGCCAGAGCGACAAATGATTAACCAAGGAGGCAACTCATTAACTGAATTTCGAACATCGACAACTGGTTAACCAAGAGTCAGAGCGACAAATGATTAACCAAGGAGGCAACTCATTAACTGAATTTCGAACATCGACAACTGGGTAACCAAAAGACACAGGGACAAATGAGTAACCAAAGGGCCAACTCATTAACTGAAATTTCAAAGAGGCTACTCATTAACTGAAATTTGAACATCGACAACTGGTTAACCAAATGTCAGAGCGACAAATGAGTAACCAAGCAGGCAACTGATTAACTGAAAACTTGTCATTCACATTTGGGACGGAATTCACGATGGGAATGTATTCGGCCCCCTTACCGGGCCTTGGGGTGCTGCTTTCCCGCTTGTGGAACCGAGTTGGGGTCGTCAAATGGCCTGGTGCATTGTTTGAAACACTGGTTAATGAGTTGTCAAGGTCGGAAATCATAGAACATAAGAGCAGCTCATTAACTGAAATTTTGAACATCGACAACTGGTTAACCAAAAGCCAGAGCGACAAATGATTAACCAAGGAGGCAACTCATTAACTGAATTTCGAACATCGACAACTGGTTAACCAAATGTCAGAGCGACAAATGATTAACCAAGGAGGCAACTCATTAACTGAATTTCGAACATCGACAACTGGTTAACCAAGAGTCAGGGCGACAAATGATTAACCAAGGAGGCAACTCATTAACTGAATTTCGAACATCGACAACTGGGTAACCAAAAGACACAGGGACAAATGAGTAACCAAAGGGCCAACTCATTAACTGAAATTTCAAAGAGGCTACTCATTAACTGAAATTTGAACATCGACAACTGGTTAACCAAATGTCAGAGCGACAAATGAGTAACCAAGCAGGCAACTGATTAACTGAAAACTTGTCATTCACATTAGGGACGGAATTCACGATGGGAATGTATTCGGCCCCCTTACCGGGCCTTGGGGTGCTGCTTTCCCGCTTGTGGAACCGAGTTGGGGTCGTCAAATGGCCTGGTGCATTGTTTGAAACACTGGTTAATGAGTTGTCAAGGTAGGAAATCATAGAACATAAGAGCAGCTCATTAACTGAAATTTTGAACATCGACAACTGGTTAACCAAAAGCCAGAGCGACAAATGATTAACCAAGGAGGCAACTCATTAACTGAATTTCGAACATCGACAACTGGTTAACCAAGAGTCAGGGCGACAAATGATTAACCAAGGAGGCAACTCATTAACTGAATTTCGAACATCGACAACTGGGTAACCAAAAGACACAGGGACAAATGAGTAACCAAAGGGCCAACTCATTAACTGAAATTTCAAAGAGGCAACTCATTAACTGAAATTTTGAACATCGACAACTGGTTAACCAAAAGCCAGAGCGACAAATGATTAACCAAGGAGGCAACTCAGTAACTGAATTTCGAACATCGACAACTGGTTAACCAAATGTCAGAGCGACAAATGATTAACCAAGGAGGCAACTCATTAACTGAATTTCGAACATCGACAACTGGCTAACCAAGAGTCAGAGCGACAAATGATTAACCAAGGAGGCAACTCATTAACTGAATTTCGAACATCGACAACTGGGTAACCAAAAGACACAGGGACAAATGAGTAACCAAAGGGCCAACTCATTAACTGAAATTTCAAAGAGGCTACTCATTAACTGAAATTTGAACATCGACAACTGGTTAACCAAATGTCAGAGCGACAAATGAGTAACCAAGCAGGCAACTGATTAACTGAAAACTTGTCATTCACATTAGGGACGGAATTCACGATGGGAATGTATTCGGCCCCCTTACCGGGCCTTGGGGTGCTGCTTTCCCGCTTGTGGAACCGAGTTGGGGTCGTCAAATGGCCTGGTGCATTGTTTGAAACACTGGTTAATGAGTTGTCAAGGTCGGAAATCATAGAACATAAGAGCAGCTCATTAACTGAAATTTTGAACATCGACAACTGGTTAACCAAAAGCCAGAGCGACAAATGATTAACCAAGGAGGCAACTCATTAACTGAATTTCGAACATCGACAACTGGTTAACCAAGAGTCAGAGCGACAAATGATTAACCAAGGAGGCAACTCATTAACTGAATTTCGAACATCGACAACTGGGTAACCAAAAGACACAGGGACAAATGAGTAACCAAAGGGCCAACTCATTAACTGAAATTTCAAAGAGGCTACTCATTAACTGAAATTTGAACATCGACAACTGGTTAACCAAATGTCAGAGCGACAAATGAGTAACCAAGCAGGCAACTGATTAACTGAAAACTTGTCATTCACATTTGGGACGGAATTCACGATGGGAATGTATTCGGCCCCCTTACCGGGCCTTGGGGTGCTGCTTTCCCGCTTGTGGAACCGAGTTGGGGTCGTCAAATGGCCTGGTGCATTGTTTGAAACACTGGTTAATGAGTTGTCAAGGTCGGAAATCATAGAACATAAGAGCAGCTCATTAACTGAAATTTTGAACATCGACAACTGGTTAACCAAAAGCCAGAGCGACAAATGATTAACCAAGGAGGCAACTCATTAACTGAATTTCGAACATCGACAACTGGTTAACCAAATGTCAGAGCGACAAATGATTAACCAAGGAGGCAACTCATTAACTGAATTTCGAACATCGACAACTGGTTAACCAAGAGTCAGGGCGACAAATGATTAACCAAGGAGGCAACTCATTAACTGAATTTCGAACATCGACAACTGGGTAACCAAAAGACACAGGGACAAATGAGTAACCAAAGGGCCAACTCATTAACTGAAATTTCAAAGAGGCTACTCATTAACTGAAATTTGAACATCGACAACTGGTTAACCAAATGTCAGAGCGACAAATGAGTAACCAAGCAGGCAACTGATTAACTGAAAACTTGTCATTCACATTAGGGACGGAATTCACGATGGGAATGTATTCGGCCCCCTTACCGGGCCTTGGGGTGCTGCTTTCCCGCTTGTGGAACCGAGTTGGGGTCGTCAAATGGCCTGGTGCATTGTTTGAAACACTGGTTAATGAGTTGTCAAGGTAGGAAATCATAGAACATAAGAGCAGCTCATTAACTGAAATTTTGAACATCGACAACTGGTTAACCAAAAGCCAGAGCGACAAATGATTAACCAAGGAGGCAACTCATTAACTGAATTTCGAACATCGACAACTGGTTAACCAAGAGTCAGGGCGACAAATGATTAACCAAGGAGGCAACTCATTAACTGAATTTCGAACATCGACAACTGGGTAACCAAAAGACACAGGGACAAATGAGTAACCAAAGGGCCAACTCATTAACTGAAATTTCAAAGAGGCAACTCATTAACTGAAATTTTGAACATCGACAACTGGTTAACCAAAAGCCAGAGCGACAAATGATTAACCAAGGAGGCAACTCAGTAACTGAATTTCGAACATCGACAACTGGTTAACCAAATGTCAGAGCGACAAATGATTAACCAAGGAGGCAACTCATTAACTGAATTTCGAACATCGACAACTGGCTAACCAAGAGTCAGAGCGACAAATGATTAACCAAGGAGGCAACTCATTAACTGAATTTCGAACATCGACAACTGGGTAACCAAAAGACACAGGGACAAATGAGTAACCAAAGGGCCAACTCATTAACTGAAATTTCAAAGAGGCTACTCATTAACTGAAATTTGAACATCGACAACTGGGTAACCAAATGTCAGAGCGACAAATGATTAACCAAGCAGGCAACTGATTAACTGAAAACTTGTCATTCACATTTGGGACGGAATTCAGGATGGGAATGTATTCGGCCCCCTTACCGGGCCTTGGGGTGCTGCTTTCCCGCTTGTGGAACCGAGTTGGGGTCGTCAAATGGCCTGGTGCATTGTTTGAAACACTGGTTAATGAGTTGTCAAGGTCGGAAATCATAGAACATAAGAGCAGCTCATTAACTGAAATTTTGAACATCGACAACTGGTTAACCAAAAGCCAGAGCGACAAATGATTAACCAAGGAGGCAACTCATTAACTGAATTTCGAACATCGACAACTGGTTAACCAAGAGTCAGAGCGACAAATGATTAACCAAGGAGGCAACTCATTAACTGAATTTCGAACATCGACAACTGGGTAACCAAAAGACACAGGGACAAATGAGTAACCAAAGGGCCAACTCATTAACTGAAATTTCAAAGAGGCTACTCATTAACTGAAATTTGAACATCGACAACTGGTTAACCAAATGTCAGAGCGACAAATGAGTAACCAAGCAGGCAACTGATTAACTGAAAACTTGTCATTCACATTTGGGACGGAATTCACGATGGGAATGTATTCGGCCCCCTTACCGGGCCTTGGGGTGCTGCTTTCCCGCTTGTGGAACCGAGTTGGGGTCGTCAAATGGCCTGGTGCATTGTTTGAAACACTGGTTAATGAGTTGTCAAGGTCGGAAATCATAGAACATAAGAGCAGCTCATTAACTGAAATTTTGAACATCGACAACTGGTTAACCAAAAGCCAGAGCGACAAATGATTAACCAAGGAGGCAACTCATTAACTGAATTTCGAACATCGACAACTGGTTAACCAAATGTCAGAGCGACAAATGATTAACCAAGGAGGCAACTCATTAACTGAATTTCGAACATCGACAACTGGTTAACCAAGAGTCAGGGCGACAAATGATTAACCAAGGAGGCAACTCATTAACTGAATTTCGAACATCGACAACTGGGTAACCAAAAGACACAGGGACAAATGAGTAACCAAAGGGCCAACTCATTAACTGAAATTTCAAAGAGGCTACTCATTAACTGAAATTTGAACATCGACAACTGGTTAACCAAATGTCAGAGCGACAAATGAGTAACCAAGCAGGCAACTGATTAACTGAAAACTTGTCATTCACATTAGGGACGGAATTCACGATGGGAATGTATTCGGCCCCCTTACCGGGCCTTGGGGTGCTGCTTTCCCGCTTGTGGAACCGAGTTGGGGTCGTCAAATGGCCTGGTGCATTGTTTGAAACACTGGTTACTGAGTTGTCAAGGTAGGAAATCATAGAACATAAGAGCAGCTCATTAACTGAAATTTTGAACATCGACAACTGGTTAACCAAAAGCCAGAGCGACAAATGATTAACCAAGGAGGCAACTCATTAACTGAATTTCGAACATCGACAACTGGTTAACCAAGAGTCAGGGCGACAAATGATTAACCAAGGAGGCAACTCATTAACTGAATTTCGAACATCGACAACTGGGTAACCAAAAGACACAGGGACAAATGAGTAACCAAAGGGCCAACTCATTAACTGAAATTTCAAAGAGGCAACTCATTAACTGAAATTTTGAACATCGACAACTGGTTAACCAAAAGCCAGAGCGACAAATGATTAACCAAGGAGGCAACTCAGTAACTGAATTTCGAACATCGACAACTGGTTAACCAAATGTCAGAGCGACAAATGATTAACCAAGGAGGCAACTCATTAACTGAATTTCGAACATCGACAACTGGCTAACCAAGAGTCAGAGCGACAAATGATTAACCAAGGAGGCAACTCATTAACTGAATTTCGAACATCGACAACTGGGTAACCAAAAGACACAGGGACAAATGAGTAACCAAAGGGCCAACTCATTAACTGAAATTTCAAAGAGGCTACTCATTAACTGAAATTTGAACATCGACAACTGGTTAACCAAATGTCAGAGCGACAAATGAGTAACCAAGCAGGCAACTGATTAACTGAAAACTTGTCATTCACATTAGGGACGGAATTCACGATGGGAATGTATTCGGCCCCCTTACCGGGCCTTGGGGTGCTGCTTTCCCGCTTGTGGAACCGAGTTGGGGTCGTCAAATGGCCTGGTGCATTGTTTGAAACACTGGTTAATGAGTTGTCAAGGTCGGAAATCATAGAACATAAGAGCAGCTCATTAACTGAAATTTTGAACATCGACAACTGGTTAACCAAAAGCCAGAGCGACAAATGATTAACCAAGGAGGCAACTCATTAACTGAATTTCGAACATCGACAACTGGTTAACCAAGAGTCAGAGCGACAAATGATTAACCAAGGAGGCAACTCATTAACTGAATTTCGAACATCGACAACTGGGTAACCAAAAGACACAGGGACAAATGAGTAACCAAAGGGCCAACTCATTAACTGAAATTTCAAAGAGGCTACTCATTAACTGAAATTTGAACATCGACAACTGGTTAACCAAATGTCAGAGCGACAAATGAGTAACCAAGCAGGCAACTGATTAACTGAAAACTTGTCATTCACATTTGGGACGGAATTCACGATGGGAATGTATTCGGCCCCCTTACCGGGCCTTGGGGTGCTGCTTTCCCGCTTGTGGAACCGAGTTGGGGTCGTCAAATGGCCTGGTGCATTGTTTGAAACACTGGTTAATGAGTTGTCAAGGTCGGAAATCATAGAACATAAGAGCAGCTCATTAACTGAAATTTTGAACATCGACAACTGGTTAACCAAAAGCCAGAGCGACAAATGATTAACCAAGGAGGCAACTCATTAACTGAATTTCGAACATCGACAACTGGTTAACCAAATGTCAGAGCGACAAATGATTAACCAAGGAGGCAACTCATTAACTGAATTTCGAACATCGACAACTGGTTAACCAAGAGTCAGGGCGACAAATGATTAACCAAGGAGGCAACTCATTAACTGAATTTCGAACATCGACAACTGGGTAACCAAAAGACACAGGGACAAATGAGTAACCAAAGGGCCAACTCATTAACTGAAATTTCAAAGAGGCTACTCATTAACTGAAATTTGAACATCGACAACTGGTTAACCAAATGTCAGAGCGACAAATGAGTAACCAAGCAGGCAACTGATTAACTGAAAACTTGTCATTCACATTAGGGACGGAATTCACGATGGGAATGTATTCGGCCCCCTTACCGGGCCTTGGGGTGCTGCTTTCCCGCTTGTGGAACCGAGTTGGGGTCGTCAAATGGCCTGGTGCATTGTTTGAAACACTGGTTAATGAGTTGTCAAGGTAGGAAATCATAGAACATAAGAGCAGCTCATTAACTGAAATTTTGAACATCGACAACTGGTTAACCAAAAGCCAGAGCGACAAATGATTAACCAAGGAGGCAACTCATTAACTGAATTTCGAACATCGACAACTGGTTAACCAAGAGTCAGGGCGACAAATGATTAACCAAGGAGGCAACTCATTAACTGAATTTCGAACATCGACAACTGGGTAACCAAAAGACACAGGGACAAATGAGTAACCAAAGGGCCAACTCATTAACTGAAATTTCAAAGAGGCAACTCATTAACTGAAATTTTGAACATCGACAACTGGTTAACCAAAAGCCAGAGCGACAAATGATTAACCAAGGAGGCAACTCAGTAACTGAATTTCGAACATCGACAACTGGTTAACCAAATGTCAGAGCGACAAATGATTAACCAAGGAGGCAACTCATTAACTGAATTTCGAACATCGACAACTGGCTAACCAAGAGTCAGAGCGACAAATGATTAACCAAGGAGGCAACTCATTAACTGAATTTCGAACATCGACAACTGGGTAACCAAAAGACACAGGGACAAATGAGTAACCAAAGGGCCAACTCATTAACTGAAATTTCAAAGAGGCTACTCATTAACTGAAATTTGAACATCGACAACTGGTTAACCAAATGTCAGAGCGACAAATGAGTAACCAAGCAGGCAACTGATTAACTGAAAACTTGTCATTCACATTAGGGACGGAATTCACGATGGGAATGTATTCGGCCCCCTTACCGGGCCTTGGGGTGCTGCTTTCCCGCTTGTGGAACCGAGTTGGGGTCGTCAAATGGCCTGGTGCATTGTTTGAAACACTGGTTAATGAGTTGTCAAGGTCGGAAATCATAGAACATAAGAGCAGCTCATTAACTGAAATTTTGAACATCGACAACTGGTTAACCAAAAGCCAGAGCGACAAATGATTAACCAAGGAGGCAACTCATTAACTGAATTTCGAACATCGACAACTGGTTAACCAAGAGTCAGAGCGACAAATGATTAACCAAGGAGGCAACTCATTAACTGAATTTCGAACATCGACAACTGGGTAACCAAAAGACACAGGGACAAATGAGTAACCAAAGGGCCAACTCATTAACTGAAATTTCAAAGAGGCTACTCATTAACTGAAATTTGAACATCGACAACTGGTTAACCAAATGTCAGAGCGACAAATGAGTAACCAAGCAGGCAACTGATTAACTGAAAACTTGTCATTCACATTTGGGACGGAATTCACGATGGGAATGTATTCGGCCCCCTTACCGGGCCTTGGGGTGCTGCTTTCCCGCTTGTGGAACCGAGTTGGGGTCGTCAAATGGCCTGGTGCATTGTTTGAAACACTGGTTAATGAGTTGTCAAGGTCGGAAATCATAGAACATAAGAGCAGCTCATTAACTGAAATTTTGAACATCGACAACTGGTTAACCAAAAGTCAGAGCGACAAATGATTAACCAAGGAGGCAACTCATTAACTGAATTTCGAACATCGACAACTGGTTAACCAAATGTCAGAGCGACAAATGATTAACCAAGGAGGCAACTCATTAACTGAATTTCGAACATCGACAACTGGTTAACCAAGAGTCAGGGCGACAAATGATTAACCAAGGAGGCAACTCATTAACTGAATTTCGAACATCGACAACTGGGTAACCAAAAGACACAGGGACAAATGAGTAACCAAAGGGCCAACTCATTAACTGAAATTTCAAAGAGGCTACTCATTAACTGAAATTTGAACATCGACAACTGGTTAACCAAATGTCAGAGCGACAAATGAGTAACCAAGCAGGCAACTGATTAACTGAAAACTTGTCATTCACATTAGGGACGGAATTCACGATGGGAATGTATTCGGCCCCCTTACCGGGCCTTGGGGTGCTGCTTTCCCGCTTGTGGAACCGAGTTGGGGTCGTCAAATGGCCTGGTGCATTGTTTGAAACACTGGTTACTGAGTTGTCAAGGTAGGAAATCATAGAACATAAGAGCAGCTCATTAACTGAAATTTTGAACATCGACAACTGGTTAACCAAAAGCCAGAGCGACAAATGATTAACCAAGGAGGCAACTCATTAACTGAATTTCGAACATCGACAACTGGTTAACCAAGAGTCAGGGCGACAAATGATTAACCAAGGAGGCAACTCATTAACTGAATTTCGAACATCGACAACTGGGTAACCAAAAGACACAGGGACAAATGAGTAACCAAAGGGCCAACTCATTAACTGAAATTTCAAAGAGGCAACTCATTAACTGAAATTTTGAACATCGACAACTGGTTAACCAAAAGCCAGAGCGACAAATGATTAACCAAGGAGGCAACTCAGTAACTGAATTTCGAACATCGACAACTGGTTAACCAAATGTCAGAGCGACA
>NW_028226668.1:0-28746 GCF_052327205.1 Somniosus microcephalus
GCTCGCTCTCTTCCCCCCAGTCGCTCGCTCTCTCTCTCTCTTCCCCCCAGTCGCTCGCTCTCTCTCTTCCCCCCAGTCGCTCGCTCTCTTCCCCCCCCCCCCAGTCGCTCGCTCTCTTCCCCCCAGTCGCTCGCTCTCTCTTCCCCCCAGTCGCTCGCTTCGCTCTCTTCCCCCCAGTCGCTCGCTCGCTCTCTTCCCCCCAGTCGCTCGCTCGCTCTCTTCCCCCCAGTCGCTCGCTCTCTCTCTCTCTTCCCCCCAGTCGCTCGCTCTCTCTCTCTCTCTTCCCCCCAGTCGCTCGCTCTCTCTCTCTCTTCCCCCCAGTCGCTCGCTCTCTCTCTCTCTTCCCCCCAGTCGCTCGCTCTCTCTCTCCTCCCCCCAGTCGCTCGCTCTCTCTTCCCCCCAGTCGCTCGCTCTCTCTCTCTCTCGTCCCCCCCAGTCGCTCGCTCTCTTCCCCCCAGTCGCTCTCTCTCTCTCTTCCCCCCAGTCGCTCGCTCTCTCTCTTCCCCCCAGTCGCTCGCTCTCTCTTCCCCCCCAGTCGCTCGCTCTCTTCCCCACCGTCGCTCGCTCTCTCTCTTCCCCCCCAGTCGCTCGCTCTCTTCCCCCCAGTCGCTCGCTCTCTCTCCCCTCCCCCCAGTCGCTCGCTCTCTCTCCCCTCCCCCCAGTCGCTCGCTCTCTCTCCCCTCCCCCCAGTCGCTCGCTCTCTCCCCTCCCCCCAGTCGCTCGCTCTCTCTCCCCTCCCCCCAGTCGCTCGCTCTCTCTCCCCTCCCCCCAGTCGCTCGCTCTCTCTCTCCCCCCGTCGCTCGCTCTCTCTCTCTCCCCCCGTCGCTCGCTCTCTCTCTCTTCCCCAGTCACTCGCTCTCTTCCCCCCAGTCGCTCGCTCTCTCTCTTCCCCCCAGTCGCTCGCTCTCTCTCTTCCCCCCAGTCGCTCGCTCTCTCTCTCTTCCCCCCAGTCGCTCGCTCTCTCTCTTCCCCCCCCAGTCGCTCGCTCTCTCTTCCCCCCAGTCGCTCGCTCTCTTCCCCCCAGTCGCTCGCTCTCTTCCCCCCAGTCGCTCGCTCTCTCTTTTCCCCCCAGTCGCTCGCTCTCTCTCTTCCCCCCAGTCGCTCGCTCTCTCTCTCTCTCTTCCCCAGTCACTCGCTCTCTTCCCCTCAGTCGCTCGCTCGCTCTCCCCCCCCCGTCGCTCGCTCTCTCTCTCTTCCCCCCAGTCGCTCGCTCTCTCTTCCCCCCAGTCGCTCGCTCTCTCTCTCTTCCCCCAGTCGCTCGCTCCCCCCCCCCAGTCGCTCGCTCTCTCTTCCCCCCAGTCGCTCGCTCTCTCTCTCTTCCCCCCAGTCGCTCGCTCTCTCTCTTCCCCCCAGTCGCTCGCTCTCTCTCTCTTCCCCCCCAGTCGCTCGCTCTCTCTCTCTTCCCCCCAGTCGCTCGCTCTCTCTCTCTTGCCCCCAGTCGCTCGCTCTCTCTCTTCCCCCCCAGTCGCTCGCTCGCTCTCTCTTCCCCCCAGTCGCTCGCTCGCTCTCTTCCCCCCCCAGTCGCTCGCTCGCTCTTCCCCCGTCACTCGCTCTCTCTCTCTTCCCCCCAGTCGCTCGCTCTCTCTCTCTCTCTCTCTCTCTCTTCCCCCCAGTCGCTCGCTCTCTCTCTCTCTTCCCCCAGTCGCTCGCTCTCTCTTCCCCCCAGTCGCTCGCTCTCTCTCTTCCCCCCAGTCGCTCGCTCTCTCTCTTCCCCCCAGTCGCTCGCTCTCTCTCTTCCCCCCAGTCGCTCGCTCTCTCTCTTCCCCCCAGTCGCTCGCTCTCTCTCTTCCCCCCAGTCGCTCGCTCTCTCTCTTCCCCCCAGTCGCTCGCTCTCTCTTCCCCCCAGTCGCTCGCTCTCTCTTCCCCCCAGTCGCTCGCTCTCTCTTCCCCCCAGTCGCTCGCTCTCTCTTCCCCCCAGTCGCTCGCTCTCTCTTCCCCCCAGTCGCTCGCTCTCTCTTCCCCCCAGTCGCTCGCTCTTTCTTCCCCCCAGTCGCTCGCTCTCTCTCTTCCCCCCAGTCGCTCGCTCTCTCTCTTCCCCCCAGTCGCTCGCTCTCTCTCTTCCCCCCAGTCGCTCGCTCTCTCTTCCCCCCAGTCGCTCGCTCTCTCTTCCCCCCCAGTCGCTCGCTCTCTCTCTTCCCCCCAGTCGCTCGCTCTCTCTCTTCCCCCCCAGTCGCTCGCTCTCTCTCTTCCCCCCCAGTCGCTCGCTCTCTCTCTTCCCCCCAGTCGCTCGCTCTCTCTTCCCCCCAGTCGCTCGCTCTCTTCCCCCCAGTCGCTCGCTCTCTCTTCCCCCCAGCCACTCGATCTCTCTTCCCCCCCAGTCGCTCGCTCTCTCTTCCCCCCAGTCGCTCGCTCTCTTCCCCCCAGTCGCTCGCTCTCTTCCACCCAGTCGCTCTCTCTCTCTCTCTTTTCCCCCCAGTCGCTCGCTCTCTCTCTTCCCCCCAGTCGCTCGCTCTCTCTCTCTTTTCCCCCCAGTCGCGCTCTCTCTCTCTCTCTTCCCCAGTCGCTCGCTCTCTCTCTTCCCCCCAGTCGCGCTCTCTCTCTCTCTTCCCCCCGTCGTTCTCTCTCTCTTCCCCCCAGTCGCTCTCTCTCTCGCTCTCTTCCCCCCAGTCGCTCGCTCTCTCTCTCTTCCCCCCAGTCGCTCGCTCTCTCTCTCTTCCCCCCAGTCGCTCGCTCTCTCTCTCTTCCCCCCAGTCGCTCGCTCTCTCTCTCTCTTCCCCCCAGTCGCTCGCTCGCTCTTCCCCCCAGTCGCTCGCTCGCTCTCTTCCCCCCAGTCGCTCGCTCGCTCTCTTCCCCCCAGTCGCTCGCTCGCTCTCTCTCCCCCCCAGTCGCTCGCTCGCTCTCTTCCCCCCCAGTCGCTCGCTCGCTCTCTTCCCCCCAGTCGCTCGCTCTCTCTCTCTTCCCCCCAGTCGCTCGCTCTCTCTTCCCCCCAGTCGCTCGCTCTCTCTCTCTCTCTTCCCCCCAGTCGCTCGCTCTCTCTCTCTCTTCCCCCCCAGTCGCTCTCTCTCTCTCTTCCCCCCCAGTCGCTCGCTCTCTCCCCCCCCCAGTCGCTCGCTCTCTCCCCCCCCCAGTCGCTCGCTCTCTCTCTCTTCCCCCCAGTCGCTCGCTCGCTCTCTCTTCCCCCCCAGTCGCTCGCTCTCTCTCTCTCTCTTCCCCCTGTCGCTCGCTCTCTCTTCCCCCCAGTCGCTCGCTCTCTTTTCCCCCCAGTCGCTCGCTCTCTCTCTCTCTTCCCCCCAGTCGCTCGCTCTCTCTCTCTTCCCCCCAGTCGCTCGCTCTCTCTCTCTCTTCCCCCCAGTCGCTCGCTCTCTCTTCCCCCCAGTCGCTCGCTCTCTCTTCCCCCCAGTCGCTCGCTCTCTCTTCCCCACCGTCGCTCGCTCTCTCTCTCCCGCAGTCGCTCGCTCTCTCTCTCTCTCTCTCTCTCTCCCCCCGTCGCTCGCTCTCTCTCTTCCCCAGTCACTCGCTCTCTTCCCCCCAGTCGCTCGCTCTCTCTTTCCCCAGTCGCTCGCTCTCTCTCTCTCTCTCTCCCCCCAGTCGCTCGCTCTCTCTTCCCCCCCAGTCGCTCGCTGTCTTCCCCCCAGTCGCTCGCTCTCTTCCTCCCAGTCGCTCGCTCTCTTCCCCCCAGTCGCTCGCTCTCTCTTCCCCCCAGTCGCTCGCTCTCTCTTCCCCCCAGTCGCTCGCTCTCTCTTCCCCCCAGTCGCTCGCTCTCTCTCTTCCCCCACAGTCGCTCGCTCTCTCTTCCCCCCCAGTCGCTCGCTCTCTCTTCCCCCCCAGTCGCTCGCTCTCTCTCGTCCCCCCAGTCGCTCGCTCTCTCTCTTCCCCCCAGTCGCTCGCTCTCTCTCTTCCCCCCAGTCGCTCGCTCTCTCTCTTCCCCCCAGTCGCTCGCTCTCTCTCTTCCCCCCAGTCGCTCGCTCTCTCTCTCTTCCCTCCAGTCGCTCGCTCTTTTCCCCCCAGTCGCTCGCTCTCTCTCTCTTCCCCCCAGTCGCTCGCTCTCTCTCTCTTCCCCCCAGTCGCTCGCTCTCTCTCTTCCCCCCAGTCGCTCGCTCTCTCTCTCTTCCCCCCAGTCGCTCGCTCTCTTCCCCCCAGTCGCTCGCTCTCTCTCTCTTCCCCCGTCGCTCGCTCTCTTCCCCCCAGTCGCTCGCTCTCTTCCCCCCCAGTCGCTCGCTCTCTCTCTTCCCCACCGTCGCTCGCTCTCTCTCTTCCCCCCCAGTCGCTCGCTCTCTCTTCCCCCCCAGTCGCTCGCTCTCTCTTCCCCCCCAGTCGCTCGCTCTCTCTCTCTCTCTTCCCCCCAGTCGCTCGCTCTCTCTCGCTCTCTTCCCCCGTCGCTCGCTCTCTCTTCCCCCCAGTCGCTCGCTCTCTCTTCCCCCCAGTCGCTCGCTCTCTTCCCCCCAGTCGCTCGCTCTCTCTCTTCCCCACCGTCGCTTGCTCTCTCTCTCTTCCCCCCCAGTCGCTCGCTCTCTCTTCCCCCCCAGTCGCTCGCTCTCTCTTCCCCCCAGTCGCTCGCTCTCTCTCGTCCCCCCAGTCGCTCGCTCTCTCTCGTCCCCCCAGTCGCTCTCTCTCTCTCTTCCCCGCAGTCGCTCGCTCTCTCTCTCCCCCCCAGTCGCTCGCTCTCTCTCTTCCCCAGTCACTCGCTCTCTCTTCCCCCCAGTCGCTCGCTCTCTCTTCCCCCCAGTCGCTCGCTCTCTCTCTCTTCCCCCCAGTCGCTCGCTCTCTCTCTCTCTTCCCCCCAGTCGCTCGCTCTCTCTCTCTCTCTCTTCCCCCCAGTCGCTCGCTCTCTCTCTCTCTCTCTTCCCCCCAGTCGCTCTCTCTCTCTCTCTCTTCCCCCCAGTCGCTCGCTCTCTCCCCCCCCCCAGTCGCTCGCTCGCTCTCTCTTCCCCCCAGTCGCTCGCTCTCTCTTCCCCCCAGTCGCTCGCTCTCTCTCTTCCCCCCAGTCGCTCGCTCTCTCTCCCCCCCCGTCGCTCGCTCTCTCCCCCCCCAGTCGCTCGCTCTCTCTCTTCCCCCCAGTCGCTCGCTCTCTCTCTTCCCCCCAGTCGCTTGCTCTCTCTCTCTTCCCCCCAGTCGCTCGCTCTCTCTCTCTCTCTCTCTTCCCCCCCAGTCGCTCGCTCTCTCTCTCTCTTCCCCCCAGTCGCTCTCTCTCTCTTCCCCCCAGTCGCTCGCTCTCTCTCTCTTCCCCCCAGTCGCTCGCTCTCTCTCTTCCCCCAGTCGCTCGCTCTCTCTCCCCCCCCCCAGTCGCTCGCTCTCTCTCTCTTCCCCCCAGTCGCTCGCTCTCTCTCTCTTCCCCCCAGTCGCTCGCTCTCTCTCTCTTCCCCCCAGTCGCTCGCTCTCTCTCTCTTCCCCGCAGTCGCTCGCTCGCTCTTCCCCCCCCAGTCGCTCGCTCGCTCTCTCTCTCTCTCTCTTCCCCCCAGTCGCTCGCTCTCTCTCTCTCTCTCTCTCTTCCCCCCCAGTCGCTCGCTCGCTCTCCCCCAGTCGCTCGCTCGCTCTCTCTTCCCCCCCAGTCGCTCGCTCTCTCTCTTCCCCCCAGTCGCTCGCTCTCTCTCTTCCCCCCAGTCGCTCGCTCTCTCTCTTCCCCCCAGTCGCTCGCTCTCTCTCTTCCCCCCAGTCGCTCGCTCTCTCTCTTCCCCCCAGTCGCTCGCTCTCTCTCTCTTCCCCCCAGTCGCTCGCTCTCTCTCTCTTCCCCCCAGTCGCTCGCTCTCTCTCTTCCCCCCAGTCGCTCGCTCTCTCCCCCCCCAGTCGCTCGCTCTCTCTCTCTTCCCCCCAGTCGCTCGCTCTCTCTCTCTTCCCCCCAGTCGCTCGCTCTCTCTCTCTTCCCCCCAGTCGCTCGCTCTCTCTTCCCCCCAGTCGCTCGCTCTCTCTCTTCCCCCAGTCGCTCGCTCGCTCTTTCTTCCCCCCCGTCGCTCGCTCGCTCTCTCTCTCTCTCTTCCCCCCAGTCGCTCGCTCGCTCTCTCTCTCTCTCTCTTCCCCCCAGTCGCTGTCGCTCTCTCTTCCCCCCAGTCGCTGTCGCTCTCTCTTCCCCCCAGTCGCTCTCTCTTCCCCCCAGTCGCTCTCTCTTCCCCCCCCAGTCGCTCTCTCTTTCCCCCCCAGTCGCTCTCTCTTCCCCCCCAGTCGCTCTCTCTCTCTCTTCCCCCCCAGTCGCTCGCTCGCTCTCTTCCCCCCCAGTCGCTCGCTCGCTCTCTTCCCCCCCAGTCGCTCGCTCGCTCTCTTCCCCCCCAGTCGCTCGCTCGCTCTCTTCCCCCCCAGTCGCTCGCTCGCTCTTCCCCCCCCAGTCGCTCGCTCGCTCTCTTCCCCCCCAGTCGCTCGCTCGCTCTCTTCCCCCCCAGTCGCTCGCTCGCTCTCTTCCCCCCGTCGCTCGCTCGCTCTCTTCCCCCCCAGTCGCTCGCTCGCTCTCTTCCCCCCCCAGTCGCTCGCTCTCTTCCCCCCAGTCGCTCGCTCTCTCTCTTCCCCCCAGTCGCTCGCTCTCTTCCCCCCCCCAGTCGCTCGCTCTCTTCCCCCCAGTCGCTCGCTCGCTCTCTTCCCCCCAGTCGCTCGCTCGCTCTCTCTCCCCCCCCCAGTCGCTCGCTCGCTCTCTCCCCCCAGTCGCTCGCTCTCTCTCTCCCCCCCAGTCGCTCGCTCTCTCTCTCTTCCCCCCAGTCGCTCGCTCTCTCTCTCCTCCCCCCAGTCGCTCGCTCTCTCTTCCTCCCAGTCGCTCGCTCTCTCTCTCTCTCGTCCCCCCCAGTCGCTCGCTCTCTTCCCCCCAGTCGCTCGCTCTCTCTCTCTTCCCCCCAGTCGCTCGCTCTCTCTCTTCCCCAGTCGCTCGCTCTCTCTCTCTCTTCCCCCCCAGTCGCTCGCTCTCTCTCTTCCCCCCAGTCGCTCGCTCTCTCTTCCCCCCAGTCGCTCGCTCTCTTCCCCACCGTCGCTCGCTCTCTCTCTCTTCCCCCCCCAGTCGCTCGCTCTCTTCCCCCCAGTCGCTCGCTCTCTCTCCCCTCCCCCCAGTCGCTCGCTCTCTCTCCCCTCCCCCCAGTCGCTCGCTCTCTCTCCCCTCCCCCCAGTCGCTCTCTCTCTCTCCCCTCCCCCCAGTCGCTCGCTCTCTCTCCCCTCCCCCCAGTCGCTCGCTCTCTCTCCCCTCCCCCCAGTCGCTCGCTCTCTCTCTCCCCCCCAGTCGCTCGCTCTCTCTCTCTCCCCCCGTCGCTCGCTCTCTCTCTCTTCCCCAGTCACTCGCTCTCTTCCCCCCAGTCGCTCTCTCTCTCTCTTCCCCCCAGTCGCTCGCTCTCTCTCTTCCCCCCAGTCGCTCGCTCTCTCTCTCTTCCCCCCAGTCGCTCGCTCTCTCTCTCTCTCTCTCTTCCCCCCCAGTCGCTCGCTCTCTCTTCCCCCCAGTCGCTCGCTCTCTTCCCCCCAGTCGCTCGCTCTCTCTTCCCCCCAGTCGCTCGCTCTCTTCCCCCCAGTCGCTCGCTCTCTCTCTCTTCCCCCCAGTCGCTCGCTCTCTCTCTCTCTCTTCCCCCCAGTCGCTCGCTCTCTCTTCCCCCCAGTCGCTCGCTCTCTTCCCCACCGTCGCTCGCTCTCTCTCTCTCTTCCCCCCCAGTCGCTCGCTCTCTTCCCCCCAGTCGCTCGCTCTCTCGTCCCCCCAGTCGCTCGCTCTCTCTCTCTTCCCCGCAGTCGCTCGCTCTCTCTCTCTCCCCCGTCGCTCGCTCTCTCTCTCTCCCCCCGTCGCTCGCTCTCTCTCTCTCTCTCTTCCCCAGTCACTCGCTCTCTCTTCCCCCCAGTCGCTCGCTCTCTCTCTCTCTCTTCCCCAGTCACTCGCTCTCTCTTCCCCCCAGTCGCTCGCTCTCTCTCTTCCCCCCAGTCGCTCGCTCGCTCTCCCCCCCCCGCCGCTCGCTCTCTCTCTCTCTCTTCCCCCCAGTCGCTCGCTCTCTCTCTCTTCCCCCCAGTCGCTCGCTCTCTCTCTCTCTCTTCCCCCCAGTCGCTCGCTCCCCCCCCCAGTCGCTCGCTCTCTCTTCCCCCCAGTCGCTCGCTCTCTCTCTCTTCCCCAGTCACTCGCTCTCTCTTCCCCCCAGTCGCTCGCTCTCTCTCTCTTCCCCCCAGTCGCTCGCTCGCTCCCCCCCCCGTCACTCGCTCTCTCTCTTTCTTCCCCCCAGTCGCTCGCTCGCTCTCTCTCCCCCCCAGTCGCTCGCTCGCTCTCTTCCCCCCCAGTCGCTCGCTCGCTCTCTTCCCCCCCCAAGTCGCTCGCTCGCTCTCTTCCCCCCCAGTCGCTCGCTCGCTCTCTTCCCCCCCAGTCGCTCGCTCGCTCTCTTCCCCCCCAGTCGCTCGCTCGCTCTCTTCCCCCCCCAGTCGCTCGCTCGCTCTCTTCCCCCCCAGTCGCTCGCTCGCTCTCTTCCCCCCCAGTCGCTCGCTCGCTCTCTTCCCCCCCAGTCGCTCGCTCGCTCTCTTCCCCCCCCAGTCGCTCGCTCTCTTCCCCCCAGTCGCTCGCTCTCTCTCTCTCTTCCCCCCAGTCGCTCGCTCTCTCTCTTCCCCCCAGTCGCTCGCTCTCTTCCCCCCCCCCCCAGTCGCTCGCTCTCTTCCCCCCAGTCGCTCGCTCTCTCTTCCCCCCAGTCGCTCGCTCGCTCTCTTCCCCCCAGTCGCTCGCTCGCTCTCTTCCCCCCAGTCGCTCGCTCGCTCTCTTCCCCCCAGTCGCTCGCTCTCTCTCTCTCTTCCCCCCAGTCGCTCGCTCTCTCTCTCTCTCTTCCCCCCAGTCGCTCGCTCTCTCTCTCTCTCTCTTCCCCCCAGTCGCTCGCTCTCTCTCTCTCTTCCCCCCAGTCGCTCGCTCTCTCTCTCCTCCCCCCAGTCGCTCGCTCTCTCTTCCCCCCAGTCGCTCGCTCTCTCTCTCTCTCGTCCCCCCCAGTCGCTCGCTCTCTTCCCCCCAGTCGCTCTCTCTCTCTCTTCCCCCCAGTCGCTCGCTCTCTCTCTTCCCCCCAGTCGCTCGCTCTCTCTTCCCCCCCAGTCGCTCGCTCTCTTCCCCACCGTCGCTCGCTCTCTCTCTTCCCCCCCAGTCGCTCGCTCTCTTCCCCCCAGTCGCTCGCTCTCTCTCCCCTCCCCCCAGTCGCTCGCTCTCTCTCCCCTCCCCCCGTCGCTCGCTCTCTCTCCCCTCCCCCCAGTCGCTCGCTCTCTCCCCTCCCCCCAGTCGCTCGCTCTCTCTCCCCTCCCCCCAGTCGCTCGCTCTCTCTCCCCTCCCCCCAGTCGCTCGCTCTCTCTCTCCCCCCGTCGCTCGCTCTCTCTCTCCCCCCGTCGCTCGCTCTCTCTCTCTTCCCCAGTCACTCGCTCTCTTCCCCCCAGTCGCTCGCTCTCTCTCTTCCCCCCAGTCGCTCGCTCTCTCTCTTCCCCCCAGTCGCTCGCTCTCTCTCTCTTCCCCCCCAGTCGCTCGCTCTCTCTTCCCCCCAGTCGCTCGCTCTCTTCCCCCCAGTCGCTCGCTCTCTTCCCCCCAGTCGCTCGCTCTCTCTTTTCCCCCCAGTCGCTCGCTCTCTCTCTTCCCCCCAGTCGCTCGCTCTCTCTCTCTCTCTTCCCCAGTCACTCGCTCTCTTCCCCTCAGTCGCTCGCTCGCTCTCCCCCCCCCGTCGCTCGCTCTCTCTCTCTTCCCCCCAGTCGCTCGCTCTCTTCCCCCCAGTCGCTCGCTCTCTCTCTCTTCCCCCCAGTCGCTCGCTCCCCCCCCCAGTCGCTCGCTCTCTCTTCCCCCCAGTCGCTCGCTCTCTCTCTCTTCCCCCCAGTCGCTCGCTCTCTCTCTTCCCCCCAGTCGCTCGCTCTCTCTCTCTTCCCCCCCAGTCGCTCGCTCTCTCTCTCTTCCCCCCAGTCGCTCGCTCTCTCTCTCTTGCCCCCAGTCGCTCGCTCTCTCTCTTCCCCCCCAGTCGCTCGCTCGCTCTCTCTTCCCCCCAGTCGCTCGCTCGCTCTCTTCCCCCCCCAGTCGCTCGCTCGCTCTTCCCCCGTCACTCGCTCTCTCTCTTTCCCCCCAGTCGCTCGCTCTCTCTCTCTCTCTCTCTCTTCCCCCCAGTCGCTCGCTCTCTCTCTCTCTTCCCCCCAGTCGCTCGCTCTCTCTTCCCCCCAGTCGCTCGCTCTCTCTCTTCCCCCCAGTCGCTCGCTCTCTCTCTTCCCCCCAGTCGCTCGCTCTCTCTCTTCCCCCCAGTCGCTCGCTCTCTCTCTTCCCCCCAGTCGCTCGCTCTCTCTCTTCCCCCCAGTCGCTCGATCTCTCTTCCCCCCAGTCGCTCGCTCTCTCTTCCCCCCAGTCGCTCGCTCTCTCTTCCCCCCAGTCGCTCGCTCTCTCTTCCCCCCAGTCGCTCGCTCTCTCTTCCCCCCAGTCGCTCGCTCTCTCTTCCCCCCAGTCGCTCGCTCTTTCTTCCCCCCAGTCGCTCGCTCTCTCTCTTCCCCCCAGTCGCTCGCTCTCTCTCTTCCCCCCAGTCGCTCGCTCTCTCTCTTCCCCCCAGTCGCTCGCTCTCTCTTCCCCCCAGTCGCTCGCTCTCTCTTCCCCCCCAGTCGCTCGCTCTCTCTCTTCCCCCCCAGTCGCTCGCTCTCTCTCTTCCCCCCCAGTCGCTCGCTCTCTCTCTTCCCCCCCAGTCGCTCGCTCTCTCTCTTCCCCCCAGTCGCTCGCTCTCTCTTCCCCCCAGTCGCTCGCTCTCTTCCCCCCAGTCGCTCGCTCTCTCTTCCCCCCAGCCACTCGATCTCTCTTCCCCCCCAGTCGCTCGCTCTCTCTTCCCCCCAGTCGCTCGCTCTCTTCCCCCCAGTCGCTCGCTCTCTTCCACCCAGTCGCTCTCTCTCTCTCTCTTTTCCCCCCAGTCGCTCGCTCTCTCTCTTCCCCCCAGTCGCTCGCTCTCTCTCTCTTTTCCCCCCAGTCGCGCTCTCTCTCTCTCTCTTCCCCAGTCGCTCGCTCTCTCTCTTCCCCCCAGTCGCGCTCTCTCTCTCTCTTCCCCCCGTCGTTCTCTCTCTCTTCCCCCCAGTCGCTCTCTCTCTCGCTCTCTTCCCCCCAGTCGCTCGCTCTCTCTCTCTTCCCCCCAGTCGCTCGCTCTCTCTCTCTTCCCCCCAGTCGCTCGCTCTCTCTCTCTTCCCCCCAGTCGCTCGCTCTCTCTCTCTCTTCCCCCCAGTCGCTCGCTCGCTCTTCCCCCCAGTCGCTCGCTCGCTCTCTTCCCCCCAGTCGCTCGCTCGCTCTCTTCCCCAGTCGCTCGCTCGCTCTCTTCCCCCCAGTCGCTCGCTCGCTCTCTCTCCCCCCCAGTCGCTCGCTCGCTCTCTTCCCCCCCAGTCGCTCGCTCGCTCTCTTCCCCCCAGTCGCTCGCTCTCTCTCTCTTCCCCCCAGTCGCTCGCTCTCTCTTCCCCCCAGTCGCTCGCTCTCTCTCTCTCTCTTCCCCCCAGTCGCTCGCTCTCTCTCTCTCTTCCCCCCCAGTCGCTCTCTCTCTCTCTTCCCCCCCAGTCGCTCGCTCTCTCCCCCCCCCAGTCGCTCGCTCTCTCCCCCCCCCAGTCGCTCGCTCTCTCTCTCTTCCCCCCAGTCGCTCGCTCGCTCTCTCTTCCCCCCCAGTCGCTCGCTCTCTCTCTCTCTCTTCCCCCTGTCGCTCGCTCTCTCTTCCCCCCAGTCGCTCGCTCTCTTTTCCCCCCAGTCGCTCGCTCTCTCTCTCTCTTCCCCCCAGTCGCTCGCTCTCTCTCTCTTCCCCCCAGTCGCTCGCTCTCTCTCTCTCTTCCCCCCAGTCGCTCGCTCTCTCTTCCCCCCAGTCGCTCGCTCTCTCTTCCCCCCAGTCGCTCGCTCTCTCTTCCCCACCGTCGCTCGCTCTCTCTCTCCCGCAGTCGCTCGCTCTCTCTCTCTCTCTCTCCCCCCGTCGCTCGCTCTCTCTCTTCCCCAGTCACTCGCTCTCTTCCCCCCAGTCGCTCGCTCTCTCTTTCCCCAGTCGCTCGCTCTCTCTCTCTCTCTCTCCCCCCAGTCGCTCGCTCTCTCTTCCCCCCCAGTCGCTCGCTGTCTTCCCCCCAGTCGCTCGCTCTCTTCCTCCCAGTCGCTCGCTCTCTTCCCCCCAGTCGCTCGCTCTCTCTTCCCCCCAGTCGCTCGCTCTCTCTTCCCCCCAGTCGCTCGCTCTCTCTTCCCCCCAGTCGCTCGCTCTCTCTCTTCCCCCAGTCGCTCGCTCTCTCTTCCCCCCCAGTCGCTCGCTCTCTCTTCCCCCCCAGTCGCTCGCTCTCTCTCGTCCCCCCAGTCGCTCGCTCTCTCTCTTCCCCCCAGTCGCTCGCTCTCTCTCTTCCCCCCAGTCGCTCGCTCTCTCTCTTCCCCCCAGTCGCTCGCTCTCTCTCTCTTCCCTCCAGTCGCTCGCTCTTTTCCCCCCAGTCGCTCGCTCTCTCTCTCTTCCCCCCAGTCGCTCGCTCTCTCTCTCTTCCCCCCAGTCGCTCGCTCTCTCTCTTCCCCCCAGTCGCTCGCTCTCTCTCTCTTCCCCCCAGTCGCTCGCTCTCTTCCCCCCAGTCGCTCGCTCTCTCTTTCCCCCAGTCGCTCGCTCTCTCTCTCTTCCCCCGTCGCTCGCTCTCTTCCCCCCAGTCGCTCGCTCTCTTCCCCCCCAGTCGCTCGCTCTCTCTCTTCCCCACCGTCGCTCGCTCTCTCTCTTCCCCCCCAGTCGCTCGCTCTCTCTTCCCCCCCAGTCGCTCGCTCTCTCTTCCCCCCCAGTCGCTCGCTCTCTCTCTCTCTCTTCCCCCCAGTCGCTCGCTCTCTCTCGCTCTCTTCCCCCGTCGCTCGCTCTCTCTCGCTCTCTTCCCCCCAGTCGCTCGCTCTCTCTTCCCCCCAGTCGCTCGCTCTCTCTTCCCCCCAGTCGCTCGCTCTCTTCCCCCCAGTCGCTCGCTCTCTCTCTTCCCCACCGTCGCTTGCTCTCTCTCTCTTCCCCCCCAGTCGCTCGCTCTCTCTTCCCCCCCAGTCGCTCGCTCTCTCTTCCCCCCAGTCGCTCGCTCTCTCTCGTCCCCCCAGTCGCTCGCTCTCTCTCGTCCCCCCAGTCGCTCTCTCTCTCTCTTCCCCGCAGTCGCTCGCTCTCTCTCTCCCCCCCAGTCGCTCGCTCTCTCTCTTCCCCAGTCACTCGCTCTCTCTTCCCCCCAGTCGCTCGCTCTCTCTTCCCCCCAGTCGCTCGCTCTCTCTCTCTTCCCCCCAGTCGCTCGCTCTCTCTCTCTCTTCCCCCCAGTCGCTCGCTCTCTCTCTCTCTCTCTTCCCCCCAGTCGCTCGCTCTCTCTCTCTCTCTCTCTTCCCCCCAGTCGCTCTCTCTCTCTCTCTCTTCCCCCCAGTCGCTCGCTCTCTCCCCCCCCCCAGTCGCTCGCTCGCTCTCTCTTCCCCCCAGTCGCTCGCTCTCTCTTCCCCCCAGTCGCTCGCTCTCTCTCTTCCCCCCAGTCGCTCGCTCTCTCTCCCCCCCCGTCGCTCGCTCTCTCCCCCCCCAGTCGCTCGCTCTCTCTCTTCCCCCCAGTCGCTCGCTCTCTCTCTTCCCCCCAGTCGCTTGCTCTCTCTCTTCCCCCCAGTCGCTTGCTCTCTCTCTCTTCCCCCCAGTCGCTCGCTCTCTCTCTCTCTCTTCCCCCCCAGTCGCTCGCTCTCTCTCTCTCTTCCCCCCAGTCGCTCTCTCTCTCTTCCCCCCAGTCGCTCGCTCTCTCTCTCTTCCCCCCAGTCGCTCGCTCTCTCTCTTCCCCCAGTCGCTCGCTCTCTCTCCCCCCCCCAGTCGCTCGCTCTCTCTCTCTTCCCCCCAGTCGCTCGCTCTCTCTCTCTTCCCCCCAGTCGCTCGCTCTCTCTCTCTTCCCCCCAGTCGCTCGCTCTCTCTCTCTTCCCCGCAGTCGCTCGCTCGCTCTTCCCCCCCCAGTCGCTCGCTCGCTCTCTCTCTCTCTCTCTTCCCCCCAGTCGCTCGCTCTCTCTCTCTCTCTCTCTCTTCCCCCCCAGTCGCTCGCTCGCTCTCCCCCAGTCGCTCGCTCGCTCTCTCTTCCCCCCCAGTCGCTCGCTCTCTCTCTTCCCCCCAGTCGCTCGCTCTCTCTCTTCCCCCCAGTCGCTCGCTCTCTCTCTTCCCCCCAGTCGCTCGCTCTCTCTCTTCCCCCCAGTCGCTCGCTCTCTCTCTTCCCCCCAGTCGCTCGCTCTCTCTCTTCCCCCCAGTCGCTCGCTCTCTCTCTCTTCCCCCCAGTCGCTCGCTCTCTCTCTCTTCCCCCCAGTCGCTCGCTCTCTCTCTTCCCCCCAGTCGCTCGCTCTCTCCCCCCCCAGTCGCTCGCTCTCTCTCTCTTCCCCCCAGTCGCTCGCTCTCTCTCTCTTCCCCCCAGTCGCTCGCTCTCTCTCTCTTCCCCCCAGTCGCTCGCTCTCTCTTCCCCCCAGTCGCTCGCTCTCTCTCTTCCCCCAGTCGCTCGCTCGCTCTTTCTTCCCCCCCGTCGCTCGCTCGCTCTCTCTCTCTCTCTTCCCCCCAGTCGCTCGCTCGCTCTCTCTCTCTCTCTCTTCCCCCCAGTCGCTCGCTCTCTCTCTTCCCCCCAGTCGCTCGCTCTCTCTCTTCCCCCCAGTCGCTCGCTCTCTCCCCCCCCAGTCGCTCGCTCTCTCTCTTCCCCCCAGTCGCTCGCTCTCTCTCCCCCCCCCCAGTCGCTCGCTCTCTCTCCCCCCCCCAGTCGCTCGCTCTCTCTCTTCCCCCCAGTCGCTCGCTCTCTCTCTCTCTTCCCCCCAGTCGCTCGCTCTCTCTCTTCCCCCCAGTCGCTCGCTCTCTCTCTTCCCCCCAGTCGCTCGCTCTCTCTCTTCCCCCCAGTCGCTCGCTCTCTCTCTTCCCCCCAGTCGCTCGCTCTCTCTCTCTTCCCCCCAGTCGCTCGCTCTCTCTTCCCCCCAGTCGCTCGCTCTCTCTCTTCCCCCCAGTCGCTCGCTCTCTCTCTTCCCCCCAGTCGCTCGCTCTCTCTCTCTTCCCCCCCAGTCGCTCGCTCTCTCTCTCTTCCCCCCCAGTCGCTCGCTCTCTCTCTCTTCCCCCCAGTCGCTCGCTCGCTCTCTTCCCCCCAGTCGCTCGCTCGCTCTTTCTTCCCCCCCAGTCGCTCGCTCTCTCTCCCCCCCCCCGGTCGCTCGCTCTCTCTCTCTTCCCCCCAGTCGCTCGCTCTCTCTCTTTCCCCCCAGTCGCTCGCTCTCTCTCTCTCTCTCTCTCTTCCCCCCAGTCGCTCGCTCTCTCTCTCTCTTCCCCCCAGTCGCTCGCTCTCTCTTCCCCCCAGTCGCTCGCTCTCTCTCTTCCCCCCCAGTCGCTCGCTCTCTCTCTTCCCCCCAGTCGCTCGCTCTCTCTCTTCCCCCCAGTCGCTCGCTCTCTCTTCCCCCCAGTCGCTCGCTCTCTCTTCCCCCCAGTCGCTCGCTCTCTCTCTTCCCCCCAGTCGCTCGCTCTCTCTCTTCCCCCCAGTCGCTCGCTCTCTCTCTTCCCCCCAGTCGCTCGCTCTCTCTTCCCCCCAGTCGCTCGCTCTCTCTTCCCCCCAGTCGCTCGCTCTCTCTTCCCCCCAGTCGCTCGCTCTCTCTTCCCCCCAGTCGCTCGCTCTCTCTTCCCCCCAGTCGCTCGCTCTTTCTTCCCCCCAGTCGCTCGCTCTCTCTCTTCCCCCCAGTCGCTCGCTCTCTCTCTTCCCCCCAGTCGCTCGCTCTCTTCCCCCCAGTCGCTCGCTCTCTCTCTTCCCCCCAGTCGCTCGCTCTCTCTTCCCCCCAGTCGCTCGCTCTCTCTCTTCCCCCCAGTCGCTCGCTCTCTCTCTCTCTCTTCCCCCCAGTCGCTCGCTCTCTCTCTCTCTTTTCCCCCAGTCGCTCGCTCTCTCTCTCTCTCTCTCTTTTCCCTCCAGTCGCTCGCTCTCTCTCTCTCTTCCCCAGTCGCTCGCTCTCTCTCTTCCCCCCAGTCGCGCTCTCTCTCTCTTCCCCCGTCGTTCTCTCTCTCTTCCCCCCAGTCGTTCTCTCTCTCTTCCCCCCAGTCGTTCTCTCTCTCTTCCCCCCAGTCGCTCTCTCTCTCTTCCCCCCCAGTCGCTGTCGCTCTCTCTTCCCCCCAGTCGCTGTCGCTCTCTCTTCCCCCCAGTCGCTGTCGCTCTCTCTTCCCCCCAGTCGCTCTCTCTTCCCCCCAGTCGCTCTCTCTTCCCCCCCCAGTCGCTCTCTCTTCCCCCCCCAGTCGCTCTCTCTTCCCCCCCAGTCGCTCTCTCTTCCCCCCCAGTCGCTCTCTCTTCCCCCCCCAGTCGCTCTCTCTTCCCCCCCCAGTCGCTCTCTCTTCCCCCCCAGTCGCTCTCTCTCTCTTCCCCCCAGTCGCTCTCTCTCTCTTCCCCCCAGTCGCTCTCTCTCTCTCTTCCCCCCAGTCGCTCGCTCTCTCTCTTCCCCCCCAGTCGCTCGCTCTCTCTCTTCCCCCCCAGTCGCTCGCTCTCTCTCTTCCCCCCCAGTCGCTCGCTCTCTCTCTTCCCCCCCAGTCGCTCGCTCTCTCTCTTCCCCCGTCGCTCGCTCTCTCTTCCCCCCAGTCGCTCGCTCTCTCTTCCCCCCAGTCGCTCGCTCTCTCTTCCCCCCAGTCGCTCGCTCTCTCTCTTCCCCCCAGTCGCTCGCTCTCTCTTCCCCCCAGTCGCTCGCTCTCTCTTCCCCCCAGTCGCTCGCTCTCTCTTCCCCCCAGTCGCTCGCTCTCTCTTCCCCCCAGTCGCTCGCTCTCTCTCTTCCCCCCAGTCGCTCGCTCTCTCTCTCTCTTTTCCCCCCAGTCGCTCGCTCTCTCTCTCTCTTCCCCCCAGTCGCTCGCTCGCTCTCTCTCTTCCCCAGTCGCTCGCTCTCTCTCTCTCTTCCCCAGTCGCTCGCTCTCTCTTCCCCCCAGTCGCGCTCTCTCTCTCTTCCCCCCAGTCGCTCTCTCTCTCTTCCCCCCAGTCGCTGTCGCTCTCTCTTCCCCCCAGTCGCTGTCGCTCTCTCTTCCCCCCAGTCGCTGTCGCTCTCTTCCCCCCAGTCGCTCTCTCTTCCCCCCAGTCGCTCTCTCTTCCCCCCAGTCGCTCTCTCTTCCCCCCCCAGTCGCTCTCTCTTCCCCCCCCCAGTCGCTCTCTCTTCCCCCCCAGTCGCTCTCTCTTCCCCCCCAGTCGCTCTCTCTTCCCACCCAGTCGCTCTCTCTTCCCCCCCAGTCGCTCTCTCTTCCCCCCCAGTCGCTCTCTCTTCCCCCCCAGTCGCTCTCTCTCTCTTCCCCCCAGTCGCTCTCTCTCTCTTCCCCCCAGTCGCTCTCTCTCTCTTCCCCCCAGTCGCTCTCTCTCTCTCTTCCCCCCAGTCGCTCTCTCTCTCTTCCCTAGTCGCTCTCTCTCTCTTCCCCCCCAGTCGCTCGCTCGCTTCCCCCCAGTCGCTCGCTCGCTCTTTCTTCCCCCCCCAGTCGCTCGCTCGCTCTCCCCCCCCCCAGTCGCTCGCTCGCTCTCTTCCCCCCGTCACTCGCTCTCTCTCTTCCCCCCCAGTCGCTCGCTCTCTCTCCCCCCCCCCCAGTCGCTCTCTCTCTCTCTCTCTCTTCCCCCCAGTCGCTTGCTCTCTCTCTTTCCCCCCAGTCGCTCGCTCGCTCTCTCTCTCTCTCTTCCCCCGTCGCTCGCTCTCTCTCTTCCCCCCAGTCGCTCGCTCTCTCTTCCCCCCAGTCGCTCGCTCTCTCTTCCCCCCAGTCGCTCGCTCTCTCTTCCCCCCAGTCGCTCGCTCTCTCTCTTCCCGTCGCTCGCTCTCTCTTCCCCCGTCGCTCGCTCTCTCTTCCCCCCAGTCGCTCGCTCTCTCTCTTCCCCCCAGTCGCTCGCTCTCTCTTCCCCCCAGTCGCTCACTCTCTCTTCCCCCCAGTCGCTCGCTCTCTCTCTTCCCCCCAGTCGCTCGCTCTCTCTCTTCCCCCCAGTCGCTCGCTCTCTCCCCCCCCCAGTCGCTCGCTCTCTCTCTCTCTTCCCCCCAGTCGCTTGCTCTCTCTCTTTCCCCCCAGTCGCTCGCTCGCTCTCTCTCTCTCTCTTCCCCCGTCGCTCGCTCTCTCTCTTCCCCCCAGTCGCTCGCTCTCTCTCTTTCCCCCCAGTCGCTCGCTCGCTCTCTCTCTCTCTTCCCCCGTCGCTCGCTCTCTCTCTTCCCCCCAGTCGCTCGCTCTCTCTCTCTTCCCCCCAGTCGCTCGCTCTCTCTTCCCCCCGTCGCTCGCTCTCTCTCTTCCCCCCCAGTCGCTCGCTCTCTCTCTTCCCCCCCAGTCGCTCGCTCTCTCTCTTCCCCCGTCGCTCGCTCTCTCTTCCCCCCAGTCGCTCGCTCTCTTCCCCCCAGTCGCTCGCTCTCTCTCTTCCCCCCAGTCGCTCGCTCTCTCTTCCCCCCAGTCGCTCGCTCTCTCTTCCCCCCAGTCGCTCGCTCTCTCTTCCCCCCAGTCGCTCGCTCTCTCTTCCCCCCAGTCGCTCGCTCTCTCTTCCCCCCAGTCGCTCGCTCTCTCTTCCCCCCAGTCGCTCGCTCTCTCTTCCCCCCAGTCGCTCGCTCTCTCTTCCCCCCAGTCGCTCGCTCTCTCTCTTCCCCCCAGTCGCTCGCTCTCTCTCTTCCCCCCAGTCGCTCGCTCTCTCTCTTCCCCCCCAGTCGCTCGCTCTCTCTCTTCCCCCCAGTCGCTCGCTCTCTCTCTCTTCCCCCCAGTCGCTCGCTCTCTCTTCCCCCCAGTCGCTCGCTCTCTCTCTTCCCCCCCAGTCGCTCGCTCTCTCTCTTCCCCCCCAGTCGCTCGCTCTCTCTCTTCCCCCGTCGCTCGCTCTCTCTTCCCCCCCAGTCGCTCGCTCTCTCTTCCCCCCAGTCGCTCGCTCTCTCTTCCCCCCAGTCGCTCGCTCTCTCTCTTCCCCCCAGTCGCTCGCTCTCTCTTCCCCCCCAGTCGCTCGCTCTCTCTTCCCCCCAGTCGCTCGCTCTCTCTCTCTTCCCCCCAGTCGCTCGCTCTCTCTCTCTTCCCCCCAGTCGCTCGCTCTCTCTCTCTCTCTCTCTCTTTTCCCCCCCAGTCGCTCGCTCTCTCTCTCTCTTTTCCCCCCAGTCGCTCGCTCTCTCTCTCTCTCTCTTCCCCCCAGTCGCTCGCTCGCTCTCTCTCTTCCCCAGTCGCTCGCTCTCTCTCTCTTCCCCAGTCGCTCGCTCTCTTCCCCCCAGTCGCGCTCTCTCTCTCTTCCCCCCAGTCGCTCTCTCTCTCTCTCTTCCCCCCAGTCGCTCTCTCTCTCTCTCTTCCCCCCAGTCGCTCTCTCTCTCTCTCTTCCCCCCAGTCGCTGTCGCTCTCTCTTCCCCCCAGTCGCTGTCGCTCTCTCTTCCCCCCAGTCGCTCTCTCTTCCCCCCAGTCGCTCTCTCTTCCCCCCAGTCGCTCTCTCTTCCCCCCAGTCGCTCTCTCTTCCCCCCCCAGTCGCTCTCTCTTTCCCCCCCAGTCGCTCTCTCTTCCCCCCCAGTCGCTCTCTCTCTCTCTTCCCCCCCAGTCGCTCTCTCTCTCTCTTCCCCCCAGTCGCTCTCTCTCTCTCTCTTCCCCCCAGTCGCTCTCTCTCTCTCTTCCCCCCAGTCGCTCTCTCTCTCTTCCCCCCAGTCGCTCTCTCTCTCTCTTCCCCCCCAGTCGCTCTCTCTCTCTCTTCCCCCCAGTCGCTCTCTCTCTCTTCCCCCCAGTCGCTCGCTCTCTCTCTCTCTCTCTCTCTCTTTTCCCCCCCAGTCGCTCGCTCTCTCTCTCTCTTTTCCCCCCAGTCGCTCGCTCTCTCTCTCTCTCTCTTCCCCCCAGTCGCTCGCTCGCTCTCTCTCTTCCCCAGTCGCTCGCTCTCTCTCTCTTCCCCAGTCGCTCGCTCTCTTCCCCCCAGTCGCGCTCTCTCTCTCTTCCCCCCAGTCGCTCTCTCTCTCTCTCTTCCCCCCAGTCGCTCTCTCTCTCTCTCTTCCCCCCAGTCGCTCTCTCTCTCTCTCTTCCCCCCAGTCGCTCTCTCTCTCTCTCTCTCTTCCCCCCAGTCGCTGTCGCTCTCTCTTCCCCCCAGTCGCTGTCGCTCTCTCTTCCCCCCAGTCGCTCTCTCTTCCCCCCAGTCGCTCTCTCTTCCCCCCAGTCGCTCTCTCTTCCCCCCAGTCGCTCTCTCTTCCCCCCCCAGTCGCTCTCTCTTTCCCCCCCAGTCGCTCTCTCTTCCCCCCCAGTCGCTCTCTCTCTCTCTTCCCCCCCAGTCGCTCTCTCTCTCTCTTCCCCCCAGTCGCTCTCTCTCTCTCTTCCCCCCAGTCGCTCTCTCTCTCTTCCCCCCAGTCGCTCTCTCTCTCTCTTCCCCCCCAGTCGCTCTCTCTCTCTCTTCCCCCCAGTCGCTCTCTCTCTCTCTTCCCCCCAGTCGCTCTCTCTCTCTCTTCCCCCCAGTCGCTCGCTCTCTCTCTTCCCCCCCAGTCGCTCGTTCTCTCTTCCCCCGTCGCTCGCTCTCTCTTCCCCCGTCGCTCGCTCTCTCTTCCCCCCAGTCGCTCGCTCTCTCTCTTCCCCCCAGTCGCTCGCTCTCTCTTCCCCCCAGTCGCTCACTCTCTCTTCCCCCCAGTCGCTCGCTCTCTCTCTTCCCCCCAGTCGCTCGCTCTCTCTCTTCCCCCCAGTCGCTCGCTCTCTCCCCCCCCCCAGTCGCTCGCTCTCTCTCTCTTCCCCCCAGTCGCTTGCTCTCTCTCTTTCCCCCCAGTCGCTCGCTCGCTCTCTCTCTCTCTCTTCCCCCGTCGCTCGCTCTCTCTCTTCCCCCCAGTCGCTCGCTCTCTCTCTTTCCCCCCAGTCGCTCGCTCGCTCTCTCTCTCTTCCCCCGTCGCTCGCTCTCTCTCTTCCCCCCAGTCGCTCGCTCTCTCTCTCTTCCCCCCAGTCGCTCGCTCTCTCTTCCCCCCAGTCGCTCGCTCTCTCTCTTCCCCCCCAGTCGCTCGCTCTCTCTCTTCCCCCCCAGTCGCTCGCTCTCTCTCTTCCCCCGTCGCTCGCTCTCTCTTCCCCCCAGTCGCTCGCTCTCTTCCCCCCAGTCGCTCGCTCTCTCTCTTCCCCCCAGTCGCTCGCTCTCTCTTCCCCCCAGTCGCTCGCTCTCTCTTCCCCCCAGTCGCTCGCTCTCTCTTCCCCCCAGTCGCTCGCTCTCTCTTCCCCCCAGTCGCTCGCTCTCTCTCTTCCCCCAGTCGCTCGCTCGCTCTTTCTTCCCCCCCGTCGCTCGCTCGCTCTCTCTCTCTCTCTTCCCCCCAGTCGCTCGCTCGCTCTCTCTCTCTCTCTCTTCCCCCCAGTCGCTGTCGCTCTCTCTTCCCCCCAGTCGCTGTCGCTCTCTCTTCCCCCCAGTCGCTCTCTCTTCCCCCCAGTCGCTCTCTCTTCCCCCCAGTCGCTCTCTCTTCCCCCCAGTCGCTCTCTCTTCCCCCCCCAGTCGCTCTCTCTTTCCCCCCCAGTCGCTCTCTCTTCCCCCCCAGTCGCTCTCTCTCTCTCTTCCCCCCCAGTCGCTCGCTCGCTCTCTTCCCCCCCAGTCGCTCGCTCGCTCTCTTCCCCCCCAGTCGCTCGCTCGCTCTCTTCCCCCCCAGTCGCTCGCTCGCTCTCTTCCCCCCCAGTCGCTCGCTCGCTCTTCCCCCCCCAGTCGCTCGCTCGCTCTCTTCCCCCCCAGTCGCTCGCTCGCTCTCTTCCCCCCCAGTCGCTCGCTCGCTCGCTCTCTTCCCCCCGTCGCTCGCTCGCTCTCTTCCCCCCCAGTCGCTCGCTCGCTCTCTTCCCCCCCCAGTCGCTCGCTCTCTTCCCCCCAGTCGCTCGCTCTCTCTCTTCCCCCCAGTCGCTCGCTCTCTTCCCCCCCCCAGTCGCTCGCTCTCTTCCCCCCAGTCGCTCGCTCGCTCTCTTCCCCCCAGTCGCTCGCTCGCTCTCTCTCCCCCCCCCAGTCGCTCGCTCGCTCTCTCCCCCCAGTCGCTCGCTCTCTCTCTCCCCCCCAGTCGCTCGCTCTCTCTCTCTTCCCCCCAGTCGCTCGCTCTCTCTCTCCTCCCCCCAGTCGCTCGCTCTCTCTTCCTCCCAGTCGCTCGCTCTCTCTCTCTCTCGTCCCCCCCAGTCGCTCGCTCTCTTCCCCCCAGTCGCTCGCTCTCTCTCTCTTCCCCCCAGTCGCTCGCTCTCTCTCTTCCCCAGTCGCTCGCTCTCTCTCTCTCTTCCCCCCCAGTCGCTCGCTCTCTCTCTTCCCCCCAGTCGCTCGCTCTCTCTTCCCCCCAGTCGCTCGCTCTCTTCCCCACCGTCGCTCGCTCTCTCTCTCTTCCCCCCCCAGTCGCTCGCTCTCTTCCCCCCAGTCGCTCGCTCTCTCTCCCCTCCCCCCAGTCGCTCGCTCTCTCTCCCCTCCCCCCAGTCGCTCGCTCTCTCTCCCCTCCCCCCAGTCGCTCTCTCTCTCTCCCCTCCCCCCAGTCGCTCGCTCTCTCTCCCCTCCCCCCAGTCGCTCGCTCTCTCTCCCCTCCCCCCAGTCGCTCGCTCTCTCTCTCCCCCCAGTCGCTCGCTCTCTCTCTCTCCCCCCGTCGCTCGCTCTCTCTCTCTTCCCCAGTCACTCGCTCTCTTCCCCCCAGTCGCTCTCTCTCTCTCTTCCCCCCAGTCGCTCGCTCTCTCTCTTCCCCCCAGTCGCTCGCTCTCTCTCTCTTCCCCCCAGTCGCTCGCTCTCTCTCTCTCTCTCTCTTCCCCCCCAGTCGCTCGCTCTCTCTTCCCCCCAGTCGCTCGCTCTCTTCCCCCCAGTCGCTCGCTCTCTCTTCCCCCCAGTCGCTCGCTCTCTTCCCCCCAGTCGCTCGCTCTCTCTCTCTTCCCCCCAGTCGCTCGCTCTCTCTCTCTCTCTTCCCCCCAGTCGCTCGCTCTCTCTTCCCCCCAGTCGCTCGCTCTCTTCCCCACCGTCGCTCGCTCTCTCTCTCTCTTCCCCCCCAGTCGCTCGCTCTCTTCCCCCCAGTCGCTCGCTCTCTCGTCCCCCCAGTCGCTCGCTCTCTCTCTCTTCCCCGCAGTCGCTCGCTCTCTCTCTCTCCCCCCGTCGCTCGCTCTCTCTCTCTCCCCCCGTCGCTCGCTCTCTCTCTCTCTCTCTTCCCCAGTCACTCGCTCTCTCTTCCCCCCAGTCGCTCGCTCTCTCTCTCTCTCTTCCCCAGTCACTCGCTCTCTCTTCCCCCCAGTCGCTCGCTCTCTCTCTTCCCCCCAGTCGCTCGCTCGCTCTCCCCCCCCCGCCGCTCGCTCTCTCTCTCTCTCTTCCCCCCAGTCGCTCGCTCTCTCTCTCTTCCCCCCAGTCGCTCGCTCTCTCTCTCTCTCTTCCCCCCAGTCGCTCGCTCCCCCCCCCCAGTCGCTCGCTCTCTCTTCCCCCCAGTCGCTCGCTCTCTCTCTCTTCCCCAGTCACTCGCTCTCTCTTCCCCCCAGTCGCTCGCTCTCTCTCTCTTCCCCCCAGTCGCTCGCTCGCTCCCCCCCCCGTCACTCGCTCTCTCTCTCTTTCTTCCCCCCAGTCGCTCGCTCGCTCTCTCTCCCCCCCAGTCGCTCGCTCGCTCTCTTCCCCCCCAGTCGCTCGCTCGCTCTCTTCCCCCCCCAAGTCGCTCGCTCGCTCTCTTCCCCCCCAGTCGCTCGCTCGCTCTCTTCCCCCCCAGTCGCTCGCTCGCTCTCTTCCCCCCCAGTCGCTCGCTCGCTCTCTTCCCCCCCCAGTCGCTCGCTCGCTCTCTTCCCCCCCAGTCGCTCGCTCGCTCTCTTCCCCCCCAGTCGCTCGCTCGCTCTCTTCCCCCCCAGTCGCTCGCTCGCTCTCTTCCCCCCCCAGTCGCTCGCTCTCTTCCCCCCAGTCGCTCGCTCTCTCTCTCTCTTCCCCCCAGTCGCTCGCTCTCTCTCTTCCCCCCAGTCGCTCGCTCTCTTCCCCCCCCCCAGTCGCTCGCTCTCTTCCCCCCAGTCGCTCGCTCTCTCTTCCCCCCAGTCGCTCGCTCGCTCTCTTCCCCCCAGTCGCTCGCTCGCTCTCTTCCCCCCAGTCGCTCGCTCGCTCTCTTCCCCCCAGTCGCTCGCTCTCTCTCTCTCTTCCCCCCAGTCGCTCGCTCTCTCTCTCTCTCTTCCCCCCAGTCGCTCGCTCTCTCTCTCTCTCTCTTCCCCCCAGTCGCTCGCTCTCTCTCTCTCTTCCCCCCAGTCGCTCGCTCTCTCTCTCCTCCCCCCAGTCGCTCGCTCTCTCTTCCCCCCAGTCGCTCGCTCTCTCTCTCTCTCGTCCCCCCCAGTCGCTCGCTCTCTTCCCCCCAGTCGCTCTCTCTCTCTCTTCCCCCCAGTCGCTCGCTCTCTCTCTTCCCCCCAGTCGCTCGCTCTCTCTTCCCCCCCAGTCGCTCGCTCTCTTCCCCACCGTCGCTCGCTCTCTCTCTTCCCCCCCAGTCGCTCGCTCTCTTCCCCCCAGTCGCTCGCTCTCTCTCCCCTCCCCCCAGTCGCTCGCTCTCTCTCCCCTCCCCCCGTCGCTCGCTCTCTCTCCCCTCCCCCCAGTCGCTCGCTCTCTCCCCTCCCCCCAGTCGCTCGCTCTCTCTCCCCTCCCCCCAGTCGCTCGCTCTCTCTCCCCTCCCCCCAGTCGCTCGCTCTCTCTCTCCCCCCCGTCGCTCGCTCTCTCTCTCCCCCCGTCGCTCGCTCTCTCTCTCTTCCCCAGTCACTCGCTCTCTTCCCCCCAGTCGCTCGCTCTCTCTCTTCCCCCCAGTCGCTCGCTCTCTCTCTCTCCCCCCAGTCGCTCGCTCTCTCTCTCTTCCCCCCCAGTCGCTCGCTCTCTCTTCCCCCCAGTCGCTCGCTCTCTTCCCCCCAGTCGCTCGCTCTCTTCCCCCCAGTCGCTCGCTCTCTCTTTTCCCCCCAGTCGCTCGCTCTCTCTCTTCCCCCCAGTCGCTCGCTCTCTCTCTCTCTCTTCCCCAGTCACTCGCTCTCTTCCCCTCAGTCGCTCGCTCGCTCTCCCCCCCCCGTCGCTCGCTCTCTCTCTCTTCCCCCCAGTCGCTCGCTCTCTTCCCCCCAGTCGCTCGCTCTCTCTCTCTTCCCCCCAGTCGCTCGCTCCCCCCCCCAGTCGCTCGCTCTCTCTTCCCCCCAGTCGCTCGCTCTCTCTCTCTTCCCCCCAGTCGCTCGCTCTCTCTCTTCCCCCCAGTCGCTCGCTCTCTCTCTCTTCCCCCCCAGTCGCTCGCTCTCTCTCTCTTCCCCCCAGTCGCTCGCTCTCTCTCTCTTGCCCCCAGTCGCTCGCTCTCTCTCTTCCCCCCCAGTCGCTCGCTCGCTCTCTCTTCCCCCCAGTCGCTCGCTCGCTCTCTTCCCCCCCCAGTCGCTCGCTCGCTCTTCCCCCGTCACTCGCTCTCTCTCTTTCCCCCCAGTCGCTCGCTCTCTCTCTCTCTCTCTCTCTTCCCCCCAGTCGCTCGCTCTCTCTCTCTCTTCCCCCCAGTCGCTCGCTCTCTCTTCCCCCCAGTCGCTCGCTCTCTCTCTTCCCCCCAGTCGCTCGCTCTCTCTCTTCCCCCCAGTCGCTCGCTCTCTCTCTTCCCCCCAGTCGCTCGCTCTCTCTCTTCCCCCCCAGTCGCTCGCTCTCTCTTCCCCCCAGTCGCTCGCTCTCTCTTCCCCCCAGTCGCTCGCTCTCTCTTCCCCCCAGTCGCTCGCTCTCTCTTCCCCCCAGTCGCTCGCTCTCTCTTCCCCCCAGTCGCTCGCTCTCTCTTCCCCCCAGTCGCTCGCTCTTTCTTCCCCCCAGTCGCTCGCTCTCTCTCTTCCCCCCAGTCGCTCGCTCTCTCTCTTCCCCCCAGTCGCTCGCTCTCTCTCTTCCCCCCAGTCGCTCGCTCTCTCTTCCCCCCAGTCGCTCGCTCTCTCTTCCCCCCAGTCGCTCGCTCTCTCTCTTCCCCCCCAGTCGCTCGCTCTCTCTCTTCCCCCCCAGTCGCTCGCTCTCTCTCTTCCCCCCCAGTCGCTCGCTCTCTCTCTTCCCCCCAGTCGCTCGCTCTCTCTTCCCCCCAGTCGCTCGCTCTCTTCCCCCCAGTCGCTCGCTCTCTCTTCCCCCCAGCCACTCGATCTCTCTTCCCCCCCAGTCGCTCGCTCTCTCTTCCCCCCAGTCGCTCGCTCTCTTCCCCCCAGTCGCTCGCTCTCTTCCCCCCAGTCGCTCGCTCTCTCTCTCTTTTCCCCCCAGTCGCGCTCTCTCTCTCTCTCTTCCCCAGTCGCTCGCTCTCTCTCTTCCCCCCAGTCGCGCTCTCTCTCTCTCTTCCCCCCGTCGTTCTCTCTCTCTTCCCCCCAGTCGCTCTCTCTCTCGCTCTCTTCCCCCCAGTCGCTCGCTCTCTCTCTCTTCCCCCCAGTCGCTCGCTCTCTCTCTCTTCCCCCCAGTCGCTCGCTCTCTCTCTCTTCCCCCCAGTCGCTCGCTCTCTCTCTCTCTTCCCCCCAGTCGCTCGCTCGCTCTTCCCCCCAGTCGCTCGCTCGCTCTCTTCCCCCCAGTCGCTCGCTCGCTCTCTTCCCCAGTCGCTCGCTCGCTCTCTTCCCCCCAGTCGCTCGCTCGCTCTCTCTCCCCCCCAGTCGCTCGCTCGCTCTCTTCCCCCCCAGTCGCTCGCTCGCTCTCTTCCCCCCAGTCGCTCGCTCTCTCTCTCTTCCCCCCAGTCGCTCGCTCTCTCTTCCCCCCAGTCGCTCGCTCTCTCTCTCTCTCTTCCCCCCAGTCGCTCGCTCTCTCTCTCTCTTCCCCCCCAGTCGCTCTCTCTCTCTCTTCCCCCCCAGTCGCTCGCTCTCTTCCCCCCCCCAGTCGCTCGCTCTCTCTCCCCCCCCCAGTCGCTCGCTCTCTCTCTCTTCCCCCCAGTCGCTCGCTCGCTCTCTCTTCCCCCCCAGTCGCTCGCTCTCTCTCTCTCTCTTCCCCCTGTCGCTCGCTCTCTCTTCCCCCCAGTCGCTCGCTCTCTTTTCCCCCCAGTCGCTCGCTCTCTCTCTCTCTTCCCCCCAGTCGCTCGCTCTCTCTCTCTTCCCCCCAGTCGCTCGCTCTCTCTCTCTCTTCCCCCCAGTCGCTCGCTCTCTTCCCCCCAGTCGCTCGCTCTCTCTTCCCCCCAGTCGCTCGCTCTCTCTTCCTCCCACCGTCGCTCGCTCTCTCTCTCCCGCAGTCGCTCGCTCTCTCTCTCTCTCTCTCCCCCCGTCGCTCGCTCTCTCTCTTCCCCCAGTCACTCGCTCTCTTCCCCCCAGTCGCTCGCTCTCTCTTTCCCCAGTCGCTCGCTCTCTCTCTCTCTCTCTCCCCCCAGTCGCTCGCTCTCTCTTCCCCCCCAGTCGCTCGCTGTCTTCCCCCCAGTCGCTCGCTCTCTTCCTCCCAGTCGCTCGCTCTCTTCCCCCCAGTCGCTCGCTCTCTCTTCCCCCCAGTCGCTCGCTCTCTCTTCCCCCCAGTCGCTCGCTCTCTCTCTTCCCCCAGTCGCTCGCTCTCTCTTCCCCCCCAGTCGCTCGCTCTCTCTCTTCCCCCCCAGTCGCTCGCTCTCTCTCGTCCCCCCAGTCGCTCGCTCTCTCTCTTCCCCCCAGTCGCTCGCTCTCTCTCTTCCCCCCCAGTCGCTCGCTCTCTCTCTTCCCCCCAGTCGCTCGCTCTCTCTCTCTTCCCTCCAGTCGCTCGCTCTTTTCCCCCCAGTCGCTCGCTCTCTCTCTCTTCCCCCCAGTCGCTCGCTCTCTCTCTCTTCCCCCCAGTCGCTCGCTCTCTCTCTTCCCCCCCAGTCGCTCGCTCTCTCTCTCTTCCCCCCAGTCGCTCGCTCTCTTCCCCCCAGTCGCTCGCTCTCTCTTTCCCCCAGTCGCTCGCTCTCTCTCTCTTCCCCCGTCGCTCGCTCTCTTCCCCCCAGTCGCTCGCTCTCTTCCCCCCCAGTCGCTCGCTCTCTCTCTTCCCCACCGTCGCTCGCTCTCTCTCTTCCCCCCCAGTCGCTCGCTCTCTCTTCCCCCCCAGTCGCTCGCTCTCTCTTCCCCCCCAGTCGCTCGCTCTCTCTCTCTCTCTTCCCCCCAGTCGCTCGCTCTCTCTCGCTCTCTTCCCCCGTCGCTCGCTCTCTCTCGCTCTCTTCCCCCCAGTCGCTCGCTCTCTCTTCCCCCCAGTCGCTCGCTCTCTCTTCCCCCCAGTCGCTCGCTCTCTTCCCCCCAGTCGCTCGCTCTCTCTCTTCCCCACCGTCGCTTGCTCTCTCTCTCTTCCCCCCCAGTCGCTCGCTCTCTCTCTTCCCCCCCAGTCGCTCGCTCTCTCTTCCCCCCAGTCGCTCGCTCTCTCTCGTCCCCCCAGTCGCTCGCTCTCTCTCGTCCCCCCAGTCGCTCTCTCTCTCTCTTCCCCGCAGTCGCTCGCTCTCTCTCTCCCCCCCCAGTCGCTCGCTCTCTCTCTTCCCCAGTCACTCGCTCTCTCTTCCCCCCAGTCGCTCGCTCTCTCTTCCCCCCAGTCGCTCGCTCTCTCTCTCTTCCCCCCAGTCGCTCGCTCTCTCTCTCTCTTCCCCCCAGTCGCTCGCTCTCTCTCTCTCTCTCTTCCCCCCAGTCGCTCGCTCTCTCTCTCTCTCTCTCTTCCCCCCAGTCGCTCTCTCTCTCTCTCTCTTCCCCCCAGTCGCTCGCTCTCTCCCCCCCCCCAGTCGCTCGCTCGCTCTCTCTTCCCCCCAGTCGCTCGCTCTCTCTTCCCCCCAGTCGCTCGCTCTCTCTCTTCCCCCCCAGTCGCTCGCTCTCTCTCCCCCCCCGTCGCTCGCTCTCTCCCCCCCCCAGTCGCTCGCTCTCTCTCTTCCCCCCAGTCGCTCGCTCTCTCTCTTCCCCCCAGCTTGCTCTCTCTCTTCCCCCCAGTCGCTTGCTCTCTCTCTCTTCCCCCCAGTCGCTCGCTCTCTCTCTCTCTCTTCCCCCCCAGTCGCTCGCTCTCTCTCTCTCTTCCCCCCAGTCGCTCTCTCTCTCTTCCCCCCAGTCGCTCGCTCTCTCTCTCTTCCCCCCAGTCGCTCGCTCTCTCTCTTCCCCCAGTCGCTCGCTCTCTCTCCCCCCCCCAGTCGCTCGCTCTCTCTCTCTTCCCCCCAGTCGCTCGCTCTCTCTC
>NW_028226669.1:0-28741 GCF_052327205.1 Somniosus microcephalus
AGGACTGAGCCATACATAGACCCAGCAGAAACCAACCGGCTAAGGTTTGAAACTCTCGAGTTAAAATTTCAAGTTCTCTTAGGCGATATAAATTCTCGAGTTAAATTTTCTAGTTCTCTTGGGCAATTTTTTGAGTCTCCTAGGAGTAAGACCCCCCACTGTGTTAAAATTTCAAGTCTCTTGTGTTTAAATTTTTGTGTGAACTTTTGAGTCTCCTGGGCCTTCATAGTGTTAAACTTTCATGTAAAATTTTTGAGTCTCCTGGGCCGTTACTGTATTTAGACCCCCAGGTGAACTCTCAAGTCTCTTGGACCTTCATTGTGTTAGAATTTCGAGCAAACTTTCAAGTTTTCTGGGCCTTTGTTATATTTTCAAGTTGATCTCTCAAGTTTCTTGGGCCTCTACTGTTAGACCCCCAGGTAAAGCTCTCAAGCTTCCTGGGCCTCTACTGTGTTAAACCCCAAGTACATTTTCAAGTCTCTTGGGCCTCTACTGTTAGACCCCCAAGTAAATTCTCAAGTGTCCTGGGCCTTCTGTGTTAAATCCCAAGTAAATTTTCAAGTTTCCTGAGTCTCTATTGTGTTAATTTGAGAACTTTCAGGTCTCCTATGTTAAATTCAAGTGAATTTTCAAGGCTACTGGACCATTACTGTGTTAAACTCTCAAGCTCTTCCTGGGCCTTCTGTGTTAAATCCCAAGTAAATTCTCAAGCTTCCTGGGCAAATTAAGTGTTCAAGTTCTCCTGGGCAAATTAAGTTTTCAAGCTCTCGGGGGCAAATGACTCCCCCCTGTGTTTCTGTGTTTAATTCTCAAGTTCCCTAGGAAGAAGACTCTGTTGTGTTTTGTTATTCTCCTGGACAAATGAAACTTTTGAGCTCTGCTGGATAAGACATTCTCGAGTTCTCCTGGACAATTGAATTCTCAAGCTCTCTTGGACAAGTTAAATTCTCGAGTTTTTGCCTTTCTTGCATCCCTTCGGAATATAATTCATTGAGCGTGCTAACTCTGGAGAATGATGACTTCGTTGCTTATAAAGATTTTGGTCATATGATTGCCACAACATGTCCCTGCTGCTAGTGGATGAAGAGGATGATTTCGTCTTTAGATTTCTGAACATCTGTAGTTTGTGAAAAGTTGGAATGGAAGATATCATTGCTTGAGAAGCTAAGAAGATTCGCCATGTGTACTAAAACAGACTTTCAGTTTTTTGACTTGGTTCTAAATGCCCTGGAGGGTGTGTGGCTGTCTCTGTTTTACACGTGTGACTTCGGATTGATCTAGCTTAAGCCTTTAAGTCTTTTCCCCACTTGGTTATCCATACCACTAATTCAGAAGTTTAGAGAATTTAAGTATTTGCTCTATGTTCATTTAAATCAGCGCCCAGTGTCTTAGCGCCCAGTGTCTTAGCGCCCAGTGTCTTAGCGCCCAGTGTCTTAGCGCCCAGTGTCTTAGCGCCCAGTGTCTTTCGAGCCCTGTTTGTCTCTCGAGCCCCTGTTTGTCTCTCTCTCGAGCCCTGTGTTTGGAACGTCAGGAGCCGTTCCTTGGGGAGGGGGTCCTGTGAGGGTGCCTCAGTTCCTTTTTGTAACCTCTAGATGGCACCTTCACTGTTCTTTTGTTAATTGTTTCTCGTTCTCTGGTGTTAGTTTTTAATCAGCCTGTTAGCTGTTTATGGGTGGCACCTGGTTTTCTTGGTATATAAGTTCTGTTGTTGTTTCACTCAGTTCTCAGTCCTCACTAGGGTGAACCAGGGAGTTAGTCTTGACAATGTGCCTTGTCTTGACTAGGTTCTCTGTGTGACTAGCCTTTCCTCTATGGCAGCTTGCCTTCACAAGCTGGCTGCCATAGTTCTCTTGAGCTATGTATCTAAGTCTGTGTTCTAGTTCTCTCGAGCTATGTATCTAAGTCTGTGTTCTTGTTTCTGGATTTAAGATGTATTTAAGTCTTGTTCTGTTGAGCTGCTTGTCTTGGTAAGGTGCTGTTTGGACTAGCGTGTTGCTATGTGGGAGCCGTTGGGATCTTGTCTTGAGCCTTGCATTGATAAGCCGATTACCCTCGGGGTAGCTTGTCTGGAGTTGTGCCTCGGCAAGCCGGTTGCCCCTTGTGGTAGCTTGCCGCAAGCTCAGTATAGACAAGTGGGCTTCCTCATGGAAGCTGTCCTGAGTTCCTATCTTGACTAGCCGTCTTGTAACTTGTCTCTAGTTCTCTTCTCTCTAGTTTTTATGTATATTGCTGTGTCCCTTGTGTTAATCTGGTTATGTGTAAATCTAGTAAAGTTCAAACAAAGTATTGTATATTTGTCTCTTGTCTGGTTTCTGCACTTGGGTCCAGATCCTACCTTTGCCTGGAGAGCACGGCCTCGTATTTATACGGCCCCGTGGCTCCCCAACCCTGACAGTAGGACTGAGCCATACATAGACCCAGCAGAAACCAACCGGCTAAGGTTTGAAACTCTCGAGTTAAAATTTCAAGTTCTCTTAGGCGATATAAATTCTCGAGTTAAATTTTCTAGTTCTCTTGGGCAATTTTTTGAGTCTCCTAGGAGTAAGACCCCCCACTGTGTTAAAATTTCAAGTCTCTTGTGTTTAAATTTTTGTGTGAACTTTTGAGTCTCCTGGGCCTTCATAGTGTTAAACTTTCATGTAAAATTTTTGAGTCTCCTGGGCCGTTACTGTATTTAGACCCCCAGGTGAACTCTCAAGTCTCTTGGACCTTCATTGTGTTAGAATTTCGAGCAAACTTTCAAGTTTTCTGGGCCTTTGTTATATTTTCAAGTTGATCTCTCAAGTTTCTTGGGCCTCTACTGTTAGACCCCCAGGTAAAGCTCTCAAGCTTCCTGGGCCTCTACTGTGTTAAACCCCAAGTACATTTTCAAGTCTCTTGGGCCTCTACTGTTAGACCCCCAAGTAAATTCTCAAGTGTCCTGGGCCTTCTGTGTTAAATCCCAAGTAAATTTTCAAGTTTCCTGAGTCTCTATTGTGTTAATTTGAGAACTTTCAGGTCTCCTATGTTAAATTCAAGTGAATTTTCAAGGCTACTGGACCATTACTGTGTTAAACTCTCAAGCTCTTCCTGGGCCTTCTGTGTTAAATCCCAAGTAAATTCTCAAGCTTCCTGGGCAAATTAAGTGTTCAAGTTCTCCTGGGCAAATTAAGTTTTCAAGCTCTCGGGGGCAAATGACTCCCCCCTGTGTTTCTGTGTTTAATTCTCAAGTTCCCTAGGAAGAAGACTCTGTTGTGTTTTGTTATTCTCCTGGACAAATGAAACTTTTGAGCTCTGCTGGATAAGACATTCTCGAGTTCTCCTGGACAATTGAATTCTCAAGCTCTCTTGGACAAGTTAAATTCTCGAGTTTTTGCCTTTCTTGCATCCCTTCGGAATATAATTCATTGAGCGTGCTAACTCTGGAGAATGATGACTTCGTTGCTTATAAAGATTTTGGTCATATGATTGCCACAACATGTCCCTGCTGCTAGTGGATGAAGAGGATGATTTCGTCTTTAGATTTCTGAACATCTGTAGTTTGTGAAAAGTTGGAATGGAAGATATCATTGCTTGAGAAGCTAAGAAGATTCGCCATGTGTACTAAAACAGACTTTCAGTTTTTTGACTTGGTTCTAAATGCCCTGGAGGGTGTGTGGCTGTCTCTGTTTTACACGTGTGACTTCGGATTGATCTAGCTTAAGCCTTTAAGTCTTTTCCCCACTTGGTTATCCATACCACTAATTCAGAAGTTTAGAGAATTTAAGTATTTGCTCTATGTTCATTTAAATCAGCGCCCAGTGTCTTAGCGCCCAGTGTCTTAGCGCCCAGTGTCTTAGCGCCCAGTGTCTTAGCGCCCAGTGTCTTAGCGCCCAGTGTCTTTCGAGCCCTGTTTGTCTCTCGAGCCCCTGTTTGTCTCTCTCTCGAGCCCTGTGTTTGGAACGTCAGGAGCCGTTCCTTGGGGAGGGGGTCCTGTGAGGGTGCCTCAGTTCCTTTTTGTAACCTCTAGATGGCACCTTCACTGTTCTTTTGTTAATTGTTTCTCGTTCTCTGGTGTTAGTTTTTAATCAGCCTGTTAGCTGTTTATGGGTGGCACCTGGTTTTCTTGGTATATAAGTTCTGTTGTTGTTTCACTCAGTTCTCAGTCCTCACTAGGGTGAACCAGGGAGTTAGTCTTGACAATGTGCCTTGTCTTGACTAGGTTCTCTGTGTGACTAGCCTTTCCTCTATGGCAGCTTGCCTTCACAAGCTGGCTGCCATAGTTCTCTTGAGCTATGTATCTAAGTCTGTGTTCTAGTTCTCTCGAGCTATGTATCTAAGTCTGTGTTCTTGTTTCTGGATTTAAGATGTATTTAAGTCTTGTTCTGTTGAGCTGCTTGTCTTGGTAAGGTGCTGTTTGGACTAGCGTGTTGCTATGTGGGAGCCGTTGGGATCTTGTCTTGAGCCTTGCATTGATAAGCCGATTACCCTCGGGGTAGCTTGTCTGGAGTTGTGCCTCGGCAAGCCGGTTGCCCCTTGTGGTAGCTTGCCGCAAGCTCAGTATAGACAAGTGGGCTTCCTCATGGAAGCTGTCCTGAGTTCCTATCTTGACTAGCCGTCTTGTAACTTGTCTCTAGTTCTCTTCTCTCTAGTTTTTATGTATATTGCTGTGTCCCTTGTGTTAATCTGGTTATGTGTAAATCTAGTAAAGTTCAAACAAAGTATTGTATATTTGTCTCTTGTCTGGTTTCTGCACTTGGGTCCAGATCCTACCTTTGCCTGGAGAGCACGGCCTCGTATTTATACGGCCCCGTGGCTCCCCAACCCTGACAGTAGGACTGAGCCATACATAGACCCAGCAGAAACCAACCGGCTAAGGTTTGAAACTCTCGAGTTAAAATTTCAAGTTCTCTTAGGCGATATAAATTCTCGAGTTAAATTTTCTAGTTCTCTTGGGCAATTTTTTGAGTCTCCTAGGAGTAAGACCCCCCACTGTGTTAAAATTTCAAGTCTCTTGTGTTTAAATTTTTGTGTGAACTTTTGAGTCTCCTGGGCCTTCATAGTGTTAAACTTTCATGTAAAATTTTTGAGTCTCCTGGGCCGTTACTGTATTTAGACCCCCAGGTGAACTCTCAAGTCTCTTGGACCTTCATTGTGTTAGAATTTCGAGCAAACTTTCAAGTTTTCTGGGCCTTTGTTATATTTTCAAGTTGATCTCTCAAGTTTCTTGGGCCTCTACTGTTAGACCCCCAGGTAAAGCTCTCAAGCTTCCTGGGCCTCTACTGTGTTAAACCCCAAGTACATTTTCAAGTCTCTTGGGCCTCTACTGTTAGACCCCCAAGTAAATTCTCAAGTGTCCTGGGCCTTCTGTGTTAAATCCCAAGTAAATTTTCAAGTTTCCTGAGTCTCTATTGTGTTAATTTGAGAACTTTCAGGTCTCCTATGTTAAATTCAAGTGAATTTTCAAGGCTACTGGACCATTACTGTGTTAAACTCTCAAGCTCTTCCTGGGCCTTCTGTGTTAAATCCCAAGTAAATTCTCAAGCTTCCTGGGCAAATTAAGTGTTCAAGTTCTCCTGGGCAAATTAAGTTTTCAAGCTCTCGGGGGCAAATGACTCCCCCCTGTGTTTCTGTGTTTAATTCTCAAGTTCCCTAGGAAGAAGACTCTGTTGTGTTTTGTTATTCTCCTGGACAAATGAAACTTTTGAGCTCTGCTGGATAAGACATTCTCGAGTTCTCCTGGACAATTGAATTCTCAAGCTCTCTTGGACAAGTTAAATTCTCGAGTTTTTGCCTTTCTTGCATCCCTTCGGAATATAATTCATTGAGCGTGCTAACTCTGGAGAATGATGACTTCGTTGCTTATAAAGATTTTGGTCATATGATTGCCACAACATGTCCCTGCTGCTAGTGGATGAAGAGGATGATTTCGTCTTTAGATTTCTGAACATCTGTAGTTTGTGAAAAGTTGGAATGGAAGATATCATTGCTTGAGAAGCTAAGAAGATTCGCCATGTGTACTAAAACAGACTTTCAGTTTTTTGACTTGGTTCTAAATGCCCTGGAGGGTGTGTGGCTGTCTCTGTTTTACACGTGTGACTTCGGATTGATCTAGCTTAAGCCTTTAAGTCTTTTCCCCACTTGGTTATCCATACCACTAATTCAGAAGTTTAGAGAATTTAAGTATTTGCTCTATGTTCATTTAAATCAGCGCCCAGTGTCTTAGCGCCCAGTGTCTTAGCGCCCAGTGTCTTAGCGCCCAGTGTCTTAGCGCCCAGTGTCTTAGCGCCCAGTGTCTTTCGAGCCCTGTTTGTCTCTCGAGCCCCTGTTTGTCTCTCTCTCGAGCCCTGTGTTTGGAACGTCAGGAGCCGTTCCTTGGGGAGGGGGTCCTGTGAGGGTGCCTCAGTTCCTTTTTGTAACCTCTAGATGGCACCTTCACTGTTCTTTTGTTAATTGTTTCTCGTTCTCTGGTGTTAGTTTTTAATCAGCCTGTTAGCTGTTTATGGGTGGCACCTGGTTTTCTTGGTATATAAGTTCTGTTGTTGTTTCACTCAGTTCTCAGTCCTCACTAGGGTGAACCAGGGAGTTAGTCTTGACAATGTGCCTTGTCTTGACTAGGTTCTCTGTGTGACTAGCCTTTCCTCTATGGCAGCTTGCCTTCACAAGCTGGCTGCCATAGTTCTCTTGAGCTATGTATCTAAGTCTGTGTTCTAGTTCTCTCGAGCTATGTATCTAAGTCTGTGTTCTTGTTTCTGGATTTAAGATGTATTTAAGTCTTGTTCTGTTGAGCTGCTTGTCTTGGTAAGGTGCTGTTTGGACTAGCGTGTTGCTATGTGGGAGCCGTTGGGATCTTGTCTTGAGCCTTGCATTGATAAGCCGATTACCCTCGGGGTAGCTTGTCTGGAGTTGTGCCTCGGCAAGCCGGTTGCCCCTTGTGGTAGCTTGCCGCAAGCTCAGTATAGACAAGTGGGCTTCCTCATGGAAGCTGTCCTGAGTTCCTATCTTGACTAGCCGTCTTGTAACTTGTCTCTAGTTCTCTTCTCTCTAGTTTTTATGTATATTGCTGTGTCCCTTGTGTTAATCTGGTTATGTGTAAATCTAGTAAAGTTCAAACAAAGTATTGTATATTTGTCTCTTGTCTGGTTTCTGCACTTGGGTCCAGATCCTACCTTTGCCTGGAGAGCACGGCCTCGTATTTATACGGCCCCGTGGCTCCCCAACCCTGACAGTAGGACTGAGCCATACATAGACCCAGCAGAAACCAACCGGCTAAGGTTTGAAACTCTCGAGTTAAAATTTCAAGTTCTCTTAGGCGATATAAATTCTCGAGTTAAATTTTCTAGTTCTCTTGGGCAATTTTTTGAGTCTCCTAGGAGTAAGACCCCCCACTGTGTTAAAATTTCAAGTCTCTTGTGTTTAAATTTTTGTGTGAACTTTTGAGTCTCCTGGGCCTTCATAGTGTTAAACTTTCATGTAAAATTTTTGAGTCTCCTGGGCCGTTACTGTATTTAGACCCCCAGGTGAACTCTCAAGTCTCTTGGACCTTCATTGTGTTAGAATTTCGAGCAAACTTTCAAGTTTTCTGGGCCTTTGTTATATTTTCAAGTTGATCTCTCAAGTTTCTTGGGCCTCTACTGTTAGACCCCCAGGTAAAGCTCTCAAGCTTCCTGGGCCTCTACTGTGTTAAACCCCAAGTACATTTTCAAGTCTCTTGGGCCTCTACTGTTAGACCCCCAAGTAAATTCTCAAGTGTCCTGGGCCTTCTGTGTTAAATCCCAAGTAAATTTTCAAGTTTCCTGAGTCTCTATTGTGTTAATTTGAGAACTTTCAGGTCTCCTATGTTAAATTCAAGTGAATTTTCAAGGCTACTGGACCATTACTGTGTTAAACTCTCAAGCTCTTCCTGGGCCTTCTGTGTTAAATCCCAAGTAAATTCTCAAGCTTCCTGGGCAAATTAAGTGTTCAAGTTCTCCTGGGCAAATTAAGTTTTCAAGCTCTCGGGGGCAAATGACTCCCCCCTGTGTTTCTGTGTTTAATTCTCAAGTTCCCTAGGAAGAAGACTCTGTTGTGTTTTGTTATTCTCCTGGACAAATGAAACTTTTGAGCTCTGCTGGATAAGACATTCTCGAGTTCTCCTGGACAATTGAATTCTCAAGCTCTCTTGGACAAGTTAAATTCTCGAGTTTTTGCCTTTCTTGCATCCCTTCGGAATATAATTCATTGAGCGTGCTAACTCTGGAGAATGATGACTTCGTTGCTTATAAAGATTTTGGTCATATGATTGCCACAACATGTCCCTGCTGCTAGTGGATGAAGAGGATGATTTCGTCTTTAGATTTCTGAACATCTGTAGTTTGTGAAAAGTTGGAATGGAAGATATCATTGCTTGAGAAGCTAAGAAGATTCGCCATGTGTACTAAAACAGACTTTCAGTTTTTTGACTTGGTTCTAAATGCCCTGGAGGGTGTGTGGCTGTCTCTGTTTTACACGTGTGACTTCGGATTGATCTAGCTTAAGCCTTTAAGTCTTTTCCCCACTTGGTTATCCATACCACTAATTCAGAAGTTTAGAGAATTTAAGTATTTGCTCTATGTTCATTTAAATCAGCGCCCAGTGTCTTAGCGCCCAGTGTCTTAGCGCCCAGTGTCTTAGCGCCCAGTGTCTTAGCGCCCAGTGTCTTAGCGCCCAGTGTCTTTCGAGCCCTGTTTGTCTCTCGAGCCCCTGTTTGTCTCTCTCTCGAGCCCTGTGTTTGGAACGTCAGGAGCCGTTCCTTGGGGAGGGGGTCCTGTGAGGGTGCCTCAGTTCCTTTTTGTAACCTCTAGATGGCACCTTCACTGTTCTTTTGTTAATTGTTTCTCGTTCTCTGGTGTTAGTTTTTAATCAGCCTGTTAGCTGTTTATGGGTGGCACCTGGTTTTCTTGGTATATAAGTTCTGTTGTTGTTTCACTCAGTTCTCAGTCCTCACTAGGGTGAACCAGGGAGTTAGTCTTGACAATGTGCCTTGTCTTGACTAGGTTCTCTGTGTGACTAGCCTTTCCTCTATGGCAGCTTGCCTTCACAAGCTGGCTGCCATAGTTCTCTTGAGCTATGTATCTAAGTCTGTGTTCTAGTTCTCTCGAGCTATGTATCTAAGTCTGTGTTCTTGTTTCTGGATTTAAGATGTATTTAAGTCTTGTTCTGTTGAGCTGCTTGTCTTGGTAAGGTGCTGTTTGGACTAGCGTGTTGCTATGTGGGAGCCGTTGGGATCTTGTCTTGAGCCTTGCATTGATAAGCCGATTACCCTCGGGGTAGCTTGTCTGGAGTTGTGCCTCGGCAAGCCGGTTGCCCCTTGTGGTAGCTTGCCGCAAGCTCAGTATAGACAAGTGGGCTTCCTCATGGAAGCTGTCCTGAGTTCCTATCTTGACTAGCCGTCTTGTAACTTGTCTCTAGTTCTCTTCTCTCTAGTTTTTATGTATATTGCTGTGTCCCTTGTGTTAATCTGGTTATGTGTAAATCTAGTAAAGTTCAAACAAAGTATTGTATATTTGTCTCTTGTCTGGTTTCTGCACTTGGGTCCAGATCCTACCTTTGCCTGGAGAGCACGGCCTCGTATTTATACGGCCCCGTGGCTCCCCAACCCTGACAGTAGGACTGAGCCATACATAGACCCAGCAGAAACCAACCGGCTAAGGTTTGAAACTCTCGAGTTAAAATTTCAAGTTCTCTTAGGCGATATAAATTCTCGAGTTAAATTTTCTAGTTCTCTTGGGCAATTTTTTGAGTCTCCTAGGAGTAAGACCCCCCACTGTGTTAAAATTTCAAGTCTCTTGTGTTTAAATTTTTGTGTGAACTTTTGAGTCTCCTGGGCCTTCATAGTGTTAAACTTTCATGTAAAATTTTTGAGTCTCCTGGGCCGTTACTGTATTTAGACCCCCAGGTGAACTCTCAAGTCTCTTGGACCTTCATTGTGTTAGAATTTCGAGCAAACTTTCAAGTTTTCTGGGCCTTTGTTATATTTTCAAGTTGATCTCTCAAGTTTCTTGGGCCTCTACTGTTAGACCCCCAGGTAAAGCTCTCAAGCTTCCTGGGCCTCTACTGTGTTAAACCCCAAGTACATTTTCAAGTCTCTTGGGCCTCTACTGTTAGACCCCCAAGTAAATTCTCAAGTGTCCTGGGCCTTCTGTGTTAAATCCCAAGTAAATTTTCAAGTTTCCTGAGTCTCTATTGTGTTAATTTGAGAACTTTCAGGTCTCCTATGTTAAATTCAAGTGAATTTTCAAGGCTACTGGACCATTACTGTGTTAAACTCTCAAGCTCTTCCTGGGCCTTCTGTGTTAAATCCCAAGTAAATTCTCAAGCTTCCTGGGCAAATTAAGTGTTCAAGTTCTCCTGGGCAAATTAAGTTTTCAAGCTCTCGGGGGCAAATGACTCCCCCCTGTGTTTCTGTGTTTAATTCTCAAGTTCCCTAGGAAGAAGACTCTGTTGTGTTTTGTTATTCTCCTGGACAAATGAAACTTTTGAGCTCTGCTGGATAAGACATTCTCGAGTTCTCCTGGACAATTGAATTCTCAAGCTCTCTTGGACAAGTTAAATTCTCGAGTTTTTGCCTTTCTTGCATCCCTTCGGAATATAATTCATTGAGCGTGCTAACTCTGGAGAATGATGACTTCGTTGCTTATAAAGATTTTGGTCATATGATTGCCACAACATGTCCCTGCTGCTAGTGGATGAAGAGGATGATTTCGTCTTTAGATTTCTGAACATCTGTAGTTTGTGAAAAGTTGGAATGGAAGATATCATTGCTTGAGAAGCTAAGAAGATTCGCCATGTGTACTAAAACAGACTTTCAGTTTTTTGACTTGGTTCTAAATGCCCTGGAGGGTGTGTGGCTGTCTCTGTTTTACACGTGTGACTTCGGATTGATCTAGCTTAAGCCTTTAAGTCTTTTCCCCACTTGGTTATCCATACCACTAATTCAGAAGTTTAGAGAATTTAAGTATTTGCTCTATGTTCATTTAAATCAGCGCCCAGTGTCTTAGCGCCCAGTGTCTTAGCGCCCAGTGTCTTAGCGCCCAGTGTCTTAGCGCCCAGTGTCTTAGCGCCCAGTGTCTTTCGAGCCCTGTTTGTCTCTCGAGCCCCTGTTTGTCTCTCTCTCGAGCCCTGTGTTTGGAACGTCAGGAGCCGTTCCTTGGGGAGGGGGTCCTGTGAGGGTGCCTCAGTTCCTTTTTGTAACCTCTAGATGGCACCTTCACTGTTCTTTTGTTAATTGTTTCTCGTTCTCTGGTGTTAGTTTTTAATCAGCCTGTTAGCTGTTTATGGGTGGCACCTGGTTTTCTTGGTATATAAGTTCTGTTGTTGTTTCACTCAGTTCTCAGTCCTCACTAGGGTGAACCAGGGAGTTAGTCTTGACAATGTGCCTTGTCTTGACTAGGTTCTCTGTGTGACTAGCCTTTCCTCTATGGCAGCTTGCCTTCACAAGCTGGCTGCCATAGTTCTCTTGAGCTATGTATCTAAGTCTGTGTTCTAGTTCTCTCGAGCTATGTATCTAAGTCTGTGTTCTTGTTTCTGGATTTAAGATGTATTTAAGTCTTGTTCTGTTGAGCTGCTTGTCTTGGTAAGGTGCTGTTTGGACTAGCGTGTTGCTATGTGGGAGCCGTTGGGATCTTGTCTTGAGCCTTGCATTGATAAGCCGATTACCCTCGGGGTAGCTTGTCTGGAGTTGTGCCTCGGCAAGCCGGTTGCCCCTTGTGGTAGCTTGCCGCAAGCTCAGTATAGACAAGTGGGCTTCCTCATGGAAGCTGTCCTGAGTTCCTATCTTGACTAGCCGTCTTGTAACTTGTCTCTAGTTCTCTTCTCTCTAGTTTTTATGTATATTGCTGTGTCCCTTGTGTTAATCTGGTTATGTGTAAATCTAGTAAAGTTCAAACAAAGTATTGTATATTTGTCTCTTGTCTGGTTTCTGCACTTGGGTCCAGATCCTACCTTTGCCTGGAGAGCACGGCCTCGTATTTATACGGCCCCGTGGCTCCCCAACCCTGACAGTAGGACTGAGCCATACATAGACCCAGCAGAAACCAACCGGCTAAGGTTTGAAACTCTCGAGTTAAAATTTCAAGTTCTCTTAGGCGATATAAATTCTCGAGTTAAATTTTCTAGTTCTCTTGGGCAATTTTTTGAGTCTCCTAGGAGTAAGACCCCCCACTGTGTTAAAATTTCAAGTCTCTTGTGTTTAAATTTTTGTGTGAACTTTTGAGTCTCCTGGGCCTTCATAGTGTTAAACTTTCATGTAAAATTTTTGAGTCTCCTGGGCCGTTACTGTATTTAGACCCCCAGGTGAACTCTCAAGTCTCTTGGACCTTCATTGTGTTAGAATTTCGAGCAAACTTTCAAGTTTTCTGGGCCTTTGTTATATTTTCAAGTTGATCTCTCAAGTTTCTTGGGCCTCTACTGTTAGACCCCCAGGTAAAGCTCTCAAGCTTCCTGGGCCTCTACTGTGTTAAACCCCAAGTACATTTTCAAGTCTCTTGGGCCTCTACTGTTAGACCCCCAAGTAAATTCTCAAGTGTCCTGGGCCTTCTGTGTTAAATCCCAAGTAAATTTTCAAGTTTCCTGAGTCTCTATTGTGTTAATTTGAGAACTTTCAGGTCTCCTATGTTAAATTCAAGTGAATTTTCAAGGCTACTGGACCATTACTGTGTTAAACTCTCAAGCTCTTCCTGGGCCTTCTGTGTTAAATCCCAAGTAAATTCTCAAGCTTCCTGGGCAAATTAAGTGTTCAAGTTCTCCTGGGCAAATTAAGTTTTCAAGCTCTCGGGGGCAAATGACTCCCCCCTGTGTTTCTGTGTTTAATTCTCAAGTTCCCTAGGAAGAAGACTCTGTTGTGTTTTGTTATTCTCCTGGACAAATGAAACTTTTGAGCTCTGCTGGATAAGACATTCTCGAGTTCTCCTGGACAATTGAATTCTCAAGCTCTCTTGGACAAGTTAAATTCTCGAGTTTTTGCCTTTCTTGCATCCCTTCGGAATATAATTCATTGAGCGTGCTAACTCTGGAGAATGATGACTTCGTTGCTTATAAAGATTTTGGTCATATGATTGCCACAACATGTCCCTGCTGCTAGTGGATGAAGAGGATGATTTCGTCTTTAGATTTCTGAACATCTGTAGTTTGTGAAAAGTTGGAATGGAAGATATCATTGCTTGAGAAGCTAAGAAGATTCGCCATGTGTACTAAAACAGACTTTCAGTTTTTTGACTTGGTTCTAAATGCCCTGGAGGGTGTGTGGCTGTCTCTGTTTTACACGTGTGACTTCGGATTGATCTAGCTTAAGCCTTTAAGTCTTTTCCCCACTTGGTTATCCATACCACTAATTCAGAAGTTTAGAGAATTTAAGTATTTGCTCTATGTTCATTTAAATCAGCGCCCAGTGTCTTAGCGCCCAGTGTCTTAGCGCCCAGTGTCTTAGCGCCCAGTGTCTTAGCGCCCAGTGTCTTAGCGCCCAGTGTCTTTCGAGCCCTGTTTGTCTCTCGAGCCCCTGTTTGTCTCTCTCTCGAGCCCTGTGTTTGGAACGTCAGGAGCCGTTCCTTGGGGAGGGGGTCCTGTGAGGGTGCCTCAGTTCCTTTTTGTAACCTCTAGATGGCACCTTCACTGTTCTTTTGTTAATTGTTTCTCGTTCTCTGGTGTTAGTTTTTAATCAGCCTGTTAGCTGTTTATGGGTGGCACCTGGTTTTCTTGGTATATAAGTTCTGTTGTTGTTTCACTCAGTTCTCAGTCCTCACTAGGGTGAACCAGGGAGTTAGTCTTGACAATGTGCCTTGTCTTGACTAGGTTCTCTGTGTGACTAGCCTTTCCTCTATGGCAGCTTGCCTTCACAAGCTGGCTGCCATAGTTCTCTTGAGCTATGTATCTAAGTCTGTGTTCTAGTTCTCTCGAGCTATGTATCTAAGTCTGTGTTCTTGTTTCTGGATTTAAGATGTATTTAAGTCTTGTTCTGTTGAGCTGCTTGTCTTGGTAAGGTGCTGTTTGGACTAGCGTGTTGCTATGTGGGAGCCGTTGGGATCTTGTCTTGAGCCTTGCATTGATAAGCCGATTACCCTCGGGGTAGCTTGTCTGGAGTTGTGCCTCGGCAAGCCGGTTGCCCCTTGTGGTAGCTTGCCGCAAGCTCAGTATAGACAAGTGGGCTTCCTCATGGAAGCTGTCCTGAGTTCCTATCTTGACTAGCCGTCTTGTAACTTGTCTCTAGTTCTCTTCTCTCTAGTTTTTATGTATATTGCTGTGTCCCTTGTGTTAATCTGGTTATGTGTAAATCTAGTAAAGTTCAAACAAAGTATTGTATATTTGTCTCTTGTCTGGTTTCTGCACTTGGGTCCAGATCCTACCTTTGCCTGGAGAGCACGGCCTCGTATTTATACGGCCCCGTGGCTCCCCAACCCTGACAGTAGGACTGAGCCATACATAGACCCAGCAGAAACCAACCGGCTAAGGTTTGAAACTCTCGAGTTAAAATTTCAAGTTCTCTTAGGCGATATAAATTCTCGAGTTAAATTTTCTAGTTCTCTTGGGCAATTTTTTGAGTCTCCTAGGAGTAAGACCCCCCACTGTGTTAAAATTTCAAGTCTCTTGTGTTTAAATTTTTGTGTGAACTTTTGAGTCTCCTGGGCCTTCATAGTGTTAAACTTTCATGTAAAATTTTTGAGTCTCCTGGGCCGTTACTGTATTTAGACCCCCAGGTGAACTCTCAAGTCTCTTGGACCTTCATTGTGTTAGAATTTCGAGCAAACTTTCAAGTTTTCTGGGCCTTTGTTATATTTTCAAGTTGATCTCTCAAGTTTCTTGGGCCTCTACTGTTAGACCCCCAGGTAAAGCTCTCAAGCTTCCTGGGCCTCTACTGTGTTAAACCCCAAGTACATTTTCAAGTCTCTTGGGCCTCTACTGTTAGACCCCCAAGTAAATTCTCAAGTGTCCTGGGCCTTCTGTGTTAAATCCCAAGTAAATTTTCAAGTTTCCTGAGTCTCTATTGTGTTAATTTGAGAACTTTCAGGTCTCCTATGTTAAATTCAAGTGAATTTTCAAGGCTACTGGACCATTACTGTGTTAAACTCTCAAGCTCTTCCTGGGCCTTCTGTGTTAAATCCCAAGTAAATTCTCAAGCTTCCTGGGCAAATTAAGTGTTCAAGTTCTCCTGGGCAAATTAAGTTTTCAAGCTCTCGGGGGCAAATGACTCCCCCCTGTGTTTCTGTGTTTAATTCTCAAGTTCCCTAGGAAGAAGACTCTGTTGTGTTTTGTTATTCTCCTGGACAAATGAAACTTTTGAGCTCTGCTGGATAAGACATTCTCGAGTTCTCCTGGACAATTGAATTCTCAAGCTCTCTTGGACAAGTTAAATTCTCGAGTTTTTGCCTTTCTTGCATCCCTTCGGAATATAATTCATTGAGCGTGCTAACTCTGGAGAATGATGACTTCGTTGCTTATAAAGATTTTGGTCATATGATTGCCACAACATGTCCCTGCTGCTAGTGGATGAAGAGGATGATTTCGTCTTTAGATTTCTGAACATCTGTAGTTTGTGAAAAGTTGGAATGGAAGATATCATTGCTTGAGAAGCTAAGAAGATTCGCCATGTGTACTAAAACAGACTTTCAGTTTTTTGACTTGGTTCTAAATGCCCTGGAGGGTGTGTGGCTGTCTCTGTTTTACACGTGTGACTTCGGATTGATCTAGCTTAAGCCTTTAAGTCTTTTCCCCACTTGGTTATCCATACCACTAATTCAGAAGTTTAGAGAATTTAAGTATTTGCTCTATGTTCATTTAAATCAGCGCCCAGTGTCTTAGCGCCCAGTGTCTTAGCGCCCAGTGTCTTAGCGCCCAGTGTCTTAGCGCCCAGTGTCTTAGCGCCCAGTGTCTTTCGAGCCCTGTTTGTCTCTCGAGCCCCTGTTTGTCTCTCTCTCGAGCCCTGTGTTTGGAACGTCAGGAGCCGTTCCTTGGGGAGGGGGTCCTGTGAGGGTGCCTCAGTTCCTTTTTGTAACCTCTAGATGGCACCTTCACTGTTCTTTTGTTAATTGTTTCTCGTTCTCTGGTGTTAGTTTTTAATCAGCCTGTTAGCTGTTTATGGGTGGCACCTGGTTTTCTTGGTATATAAGTTCTGTTGTTGTTTCACTCAGTTCTCAGTCCTCACTAGGGTGAACCAGGGAGTTAGTCTTGACAATGTGCCTTGTCTTGACTAGGTTCTCTGTGTGACTAGCCTTTCCTCTATGGCAGCTTGCCTTCACAAGCTGGCTGCCATAGTTCTCTTGAGCTATGTATCTAAGTCTGTGTTCTAGTTCTCTCGAGCTATGTATCTAAGTCTGTGTTCTTGTTTCTGGATTTAAGATGTATTTAAGTCTTGTTCTGTTGAGCTGCTTGTCTTGGTAAGGTGCTGTTTGGACTAGCGTGTTGCTATGTGGGAGCCGTTGGGATCTTGTCTTGAGCCTTGCATTGATAAGCCGATTACCCTCGGGGTAGCTTGTCTGGAGTTGTGCCTCGGCAAGCCGGTTGCCCCTTGTGGTAGCTTGCCGCAAGCTCAGTATAGACAAGTGGGCTTCCTCATGGAAGCTGTCCTGAGTTCCTATCTTGACTAGCCGTCTTGTAACTTGTCTCTAGTTCTCTTCTCTCTAGTTTTTATGTATATTGCTGTGTCCCTTGTGTTAATCTGGTTATGTGTAAATCTAGTAAAGTTCAAACAAAGTATTGTATATTTGTCTCTTGTCTGGTTTCTGCACTTGGGTCCAGATCCTACCTTTGCCTGGAGAGCACGGCCTCGTATTTATACGGCCCCGTGGCTCCCCAACCCTGACAGTAGGACTGAGCCATACATAGACCCAGCAGAAACCAACCGGCTAAGGTTTGAAACTCTCGAGTTAAAATTTCAAGTTCTCTTAGGCGATATAAATTCTCGAGTTAAATTTTCTAGTTCTCTTGGGCAATTTTTTGAGTCTCCTAGGAGTAAGACCCCCCACTGTGTTAAAATTTCAAGTCTCTTGTGTTTAAATTTTTGTGTGAACTTTTGAGTCTCCTGGGCCTTCATAGTGTTAAACTTTCATGTAAAATTTTTGAGTCTCCTGGGCCGTTACTGTATTTAGACCCCCAGGTGAACTCTCAAGTCTCTTGGACCTTCATTGTGTTAGAATTTCGAGCAAACTTTCAAGTTTTCTGGGCCTTTGTTATATTTTCAAGTTGATCTCTCAAGTTTCTTGGGCCTCTACTGTTAGACCCCCAGGTAAAGCTCTCAAGCTTCCTGGGCCTCTACTGTGTTAAACCCCAAGTACATTTTCAAGTCTCTTGGGCCTCTACTGTTAGACCCCCAAGTAAATTCTCAAGTGTCCTGGGCCTTCTGTGTTAAATCCCAAGTAAATTTTCAAGTTTCCTGAGTCTCTATTGTGTTAATTTGAGAACTTTCAGGTCTCCTATGTTAAATTCAAGTGAATTTTCAAGGCTACTGGACCATTACTGTGTTAAACTCTCAAGCTCTTCCTGGGCCTTCTGTGTTAAATCCCAAGTAAATTCTCAAGCTTCCTGGGCAAATTAAGTGTTCAAGTTCTCCTGGGCAAATTAAGTTTTCAAGCTCTCGGGGGCAAATGACTCCCCCCTGTGTTTCTGTGTTTAATTCTCAAGTTCCCTAGGAAGAAGACTCTGTTGTGTTTTGTTATTCTCCTGGACAAATGAAACTTTTGAGCTCTGCTGGATAAGACATTCTCGAGTTCTCCTGGACAATTGAATTCTCAAGCTCTCTTGGACAAGTTAAATTCTCGAGTTTTTGCCTTTCTTGCATCCCTTCGGAATATAATTCATTGAGCGTGCTAACTCTGGAGAATGATGACTTCGTTGCTTATAAAGATTTTGGTCATATGATTGCCACAACATGTCCCTGCTGCTAGTGGATGAAGAGGATGATTTCGTCTTTAGATTTCTGAACATCTGTAGTTTGTGAAAAGTTGGAATGGAAGATATCATTGCTTGAGAAGCTAAGAAGATTCGCCATGTGTACTAAAACAGACTTTCAGTTTTTTGACTTGGTTCTAAATGCCCTGGAGGGTGTGTGGCTGTCTCTGTTTTACACGTGTGACTTCGGATTGATCTAGCTTAAGCCTTTAAGTCTTTTCCCCACTTGGTTATCCATACCACTAATTCAGAAGTTTAGAGAATTTAAGTATTTGCTCTATGTTCATTTAAATCAGCGCCCAGTGTCTTAGCGCCCAGTGTCTTAGCGCCCAGTGTCTTAGCGCCCAGTGTCTTAGCGCCCAGTGTCTTAGCGCCCAGTGTCTTTCGAGCCCTGTTTGTCTCTCGAGCCCCTGTTTGTCTCTCTCTCGAGCCCTGTGTTTGGAACGTCAGGAGCCGTTCCTTGGGGAGGGGGTCCTGTGAGGGTGCCTCAGTTCCTTTTTGTAACCTCTAGATGGCACCTTCACTGTTCTTTTGTTAATTGTTTCTCGTTCTCTGGTGTTAGTTTTTAATCAGCCTGTTAGCTGTTTATGGGTGGCACCTGGTTTTCTTGGTATATAAGTTCTGTTGTTGTTTCACTCAGTTCTCAGTCCTCACTAGGGTGAACCAGGGAGTTAGTCTTGACAATGTGCCTTGTCTTGACTAGGTTCTCTGTGTGACTAGCCTTTCCTCTATGGCAGCTTGCCTTCACAAGCTGGCTGCCATAGTTCTCTTGAGCTATGTATCTAAGTCTGTGTTCTAGTTCTCTCGAGCTATGTATCTAAGTCTGTGTTCTTGTTTCTGGATTTAAGATGTATTTAAGTCTTGTTCTGTTGAGCTGCTTGTCTTGGTAAGGTGCTGTTTGGACTAGCGTGTTGCTATGTGGGAGCCGTTGGGATCTTGTCTTGAGCCTTGCATTGATAAGCCGATTACCCTCGGGGTAGCTTGTCTGGAGTTGTGCCTCGGCAAGCCGGTTGCCCCTTGTGGTAGCTTGCCGCAAGCTCAGTATAGACAAGTGGGCTTCCTCATGGAAGCTGTCCTGAGTTCCTATCTTGACTAGCCGTCTTGTAACTTGTCTCTAGTTCTCTTCTCTCTAGTTTTTATGTATATTGCTGTGTCCCTTGTGTTAATCTGGTTATGTGTAAATCTAGTAAAGTTCAAACAAAGTATTGTATATTTGTCTCTTGTCTGGTTTCTGCACTTGGGTCCAGATCCTACCTTTGCCTGGAGAGCACGGCCTCGTATTTATACGGCCCCGTGGCTCCCCAACCCTGACAGTAGGACTGAGCCATACATAGACCCAGCAGAAACCAACCGGCTAAGGTTTGAAACTCTCGAGTTAAAATTTCAAGTTCTCTTAGGCGATATAAATTCTCGAGTTAAATTTTCTAGTTCTCTTGGGCAATTTTTTGAGTCTCCTAGGAGTAAGACCCCCCACTGTGTTAAAATTTCAAGTCTCTTGTGTTTAAATTTTTGTGTGAACTTTTGAGTCTCCTGGGCCTTCATAGTGTTAAACTTTCATGTAAAATTTTTGAGTCTCCTGGGCCGTTACTGTATTTAGACCCCCAGGTGAACTCTCAAGTCTCTTGGACCTTCATTGTGTTAGAATTTCGAGCAAACTTTCAAGTTTTCTGGGCCTTTGTTATATTTTCAAGTTGATCTCTCAAGTTTCTTGGGCCTCTACTGTTAGACCCCCAGGTAAAGCTCTCAAGCTTCCTGGGCCTCTACTGTGTTAAACCCCAAGTACATTTTCAAGTCTCTTGGGCCTCTACTGTTAGACCCCCAAGTAAATTCTCAAGTGTCCTGGGCCTTCTGTGTTAAATCCCAAGTAAATTTTCAAGTTTCCTGAGTCTCTATTGTGTTAATTTGAGAACTTTCAGGTCTCCTATGTTAAATTCAAGTGAATTTTCAAGGCTACTGGACCATTACTGTGTTAAACTCTCAAGCTCTTCCTGGGCCTTCTGTGTTAAATCCCAAGTAAATTCTCAAGCTTCCTGGGCAAATTAAGTGTTCAAGTTCTCCTGGGCAAATTAAGTTTTCAAGCTCTCGGGGGCAAATGACTCCCCCCTGTGTTTCTGTGTTTAATTCTCAAGTTCCCTAGGAAGAAGACTCTGTTGTGTTTTGTTATTCTCCTGGACAAATGAAACTTTTGAGCTCTGCTGGATAAGACATTCTCGAGTTCTCCTGGACAATTGAATTCTCAAGCTCTCTTGGACAAGTTAAATTCTCGAGTTTTTGCCTTTCTTGCATCCCTTCGGAATATAATTCATTGAGCGTGCTAACTCTGGAGAATGATGACTTCGTTGCTTATAAAGATTTTGGTCATATGATTGCCACAACATGTCCCTGCTGCTAGTGGATGAAGAGGATGATTTCGTCTTTAGATTTCTGAACATCTGTAGTTTGTGAAAAGTTGGAATGGAAGATATCATTGCTTGAGAAGCTAAGAAGATTCGCCATGTGTACTAAAACAGACTTTCAGTTTTTTGACTTGGTTCTAAATGCCCTGGAGGGTGTGTGGCTGTCTCTGTTTTACACGTGTGACTTCGGATTGATCTAGCTTAAGCCTTTAAGTCTTTTCCCCACTTGGTTATCCATACCACTAATTCAGAAGTTTAGAGAATTTAAGTATTTGCTCTATGTTCATTTAAATCAGCGCCCAGTGTCTTAGCGCCCAGTGTCTTAGCGCCCAGTGTCTTAGCGCCCAGTGTCTTAGCGCCCAGTGTCTTAGCGCCCAGTGTCTTTCGAGCCCTGTTTGTCTCTCGAGCCCCTGTTTGTCTCTCTCTCGAGCCCTGTGTTTGGAACGTCAGGAGCCGTTCCTTGGGGAGGGGGTCCTGTGAGGGTGCCTCAGTTCCTTTTTGTAACCTCTAGATGGCACCTTCACTGTTCTTTTGTTAATTGTTTCTCGTTCTCTGGTGTTAGTTTTTAATCAGCCTGTTAGCTGTTTATGGGTGGCACCTGGTTTTCTTGGTATATAAGTTCTGTTGTTGTTTCACTCAGTTCTCAGTCCTCACTAGGGTGAACCAGGGAGTTAGTCTTGACAATGTGCCTTGTCTTGACTAGGTTCTCTGTGTGACTAGCCTTTCCTCTATGGCAGCTTGCCTTCACAAGCTGGCTGCCATAGTTCTCTTGAGCTATGTATCTAAGTCTGTGTTCTAGTTCTCTCGAGCTATGTATCTAAGTCTGTGTTCTTGTTTCTGGATTTAAGATGTATTTAAGTCTTGTTCTGTTGAGCTGCTTGTCTTGGTAAGGTGCTGTTTGGACTAGCGTGTTGCTATGTGGGAGCCGTTGGGATCTTGTCTTGAGCCTTGCATTGATAAGCCGATTACCCTCGGGGTAGCTTGTCTGGAGTTGTGCCTCGGCAAGCCGGTTGCCCCTTGTGGTAGCTTGCCGCAAGCTCAGTATAGACAAGTGGGCTTCCTCATGGAAGCTGTCCTGAGTTCCTATCTTGACTAGCCGTCTTGTAACTTGTCTCTAGTTCTCTTCTCTCTAGTTTTTATGTATATTGCTGTGTCCCTTGTGTTAATCTGGTTATGTGTAAATCTAGTAAAGTTCAAACAAAGTATTGTATATTTGTCTCTTGTCTGGTTTCTGCACTTGGGTCCAGATCCTACCTTTGCCTGGAGAGCACGGCCTCGTATTTATACGGCCCCGTGGCTCCCCAACCCTGACAGTAGGACTGAGCCATACATAGACCCAGCAGAAACCAACCGGCTAAGGTTTGAAACTCTCGAGTTAAAATTTCAAGTTCTCTTAGGCGATATAAATTCTCGAGTTAAATTTTCTAGTTCTCTTGGGCAATTTTTTGAGTCTCCTAGGAGTAAGACCCCCCACTGTGTTAAAATTTCAAGTCTCTTGTGTTTAAATTTTTGTGTGAACTTTTGAGTCTCCTGGGCCTTCATAGTGTTAAACTTTCATGTAAAATTTTTGAGTCTCCTGGGCCGTTACTGTATTTAGACCCCCAGGTGAACTCTCAAGTCTCTTGGACCTTCATTGTGTTAGAATTTCGAGCAAACTTTCAAGTTTTCTGGGCCTTTGTTATATTTTCAAGTTGATCTCTCAAGTTTCTTGGGCCTCTACTGTTAGACCCCCAGGTAAAGCTCTCAAGCTTCCTGGGCCTCTACTGTGTTAAACCCCAAGTACATTTTCAAGTCTCTTGGGCCTCTACTGTTAGACCCCCAAGTAAATTCTCAAGTGTCCTGGGCCTTCTGTGTTAAATCCCAAGTAAATTTTCAAGTTTCCTGAGTCTCTATTGTGTTAATTTGAGAACTTTCAGGTCTCCTATGTTAAATTCAAGTGAATTTTCAAGGCTACTGGACCATTACTGTGTTAAACTCTCAAGCTCTTCCTGGGCCTTCTGTGTTAAATCCCAAGTAAATTCTCAAGCTTCCTGGGCAAATTAAGTGTTCAAGTTCTCCTGGGCAAATTAAGTTTTCAAGCTCTCGGGGGCAAATGACTCCCCCCTGTGTTTCTGTGTTTAATTCTCAAGTTCCCTAGGAAGAAGACTCTGTTGTGTTTTGTTATTCTCCTGGACAAATGAAACTTTTGAGCTCTGCTGGATAAGACATTCTCGAGTTCTCCTGGACAATTGAATTCTCAAGCTCTCTTGGACAAGTTAAATTCTCGAGTTTTTGCCTTTCTTGCATCCCTTCGGAATATAATTCATTGAGCGTGCTAACTCTGGAGAATGATGACTTCGTTGCTTATAAAGATTTTGGTCATATGATTGCCACAACATGTCCCTGCTGCTAGTGGATGAAGAGGATGATTTCGTCTTTAGATTTCTGAACATCTGTAGTTTGTGAAAAGTTGGAATGGAAGATATCATTGCTTGAGAAGCTAAGAAGATTCGCCATGTGTACTAAAACAGACTTTCAGTTTTTTGACTTGGTTCTAAATGCCCTGGAGGGTGTGTGGCTGTCTCTGTTTTACACGTGTGACTTCGGATTGATCTAGCTTAAGCCTTTAAGTCTTTTCCCCACTTGGTTATCCATACCACTAATTCAGAAGTTTAGAGAATTTAAGTATTTGCTCTATGTTCATTTAAATCAGCGCCCAGTGTCTTAGCGCCCAGTGTCTTAGCGCCCAGTGTCTTAGCGCCCAGTGTCTTAGCGCCCAGTGTCTTAGCGCCCAGTGTCTTTCGAGCCCTGTTTGTCTCTCGAGCCCCTGTTTGTCTCTCTCTCGAGCCCTGTGTTTGGAACGTCAGGAGCCGTTCCTTGGGGAGGGGGTCCTGTGAGGGTGCCTCAGTTCCTTTTTGTAACCTCTAGATGGCACCTTCACTGTTCTTTTGTTAATTGTTTCTCGTTCTCTGGTGTTAGTTTTTAATCAGCCTGTTAGCTGTTTATGGGTGGCACCTGGTTTTCTTGGTATATAAGTTCTGTTGTTGTTTCACTCAGTTCTCAGTCCTCACTAGGGTGAACCAGGGAGTTAGTCTTGACAATGTGCCTTGTCTTGACTAGGTTCTCTGTGTGACTAGCCTTTCCTCTATGGCAGCTTGCCTTCACAAGCTGGCTGCCATAGTTCTCTTGAGCTATGTATCTAAGTCTGTGTTCTAGTTCTCTCGAGCTATGTATCTAAGTCTGTGTTCTTGTTTCTGGATTTAAGATGTATTTAAGTCTTGTTCTGTTGAGCTGCTTGTCTTGGTAAGGTGCTGTTTGGACTAGCGTGTTGCTATGTGGGAGCCGTTGGGATCTTGTCTTGAGCCTTGCATTGATAAGCCGATTACCCTCGGGGTAGCTTGTCTGGAGTTGTGCCTCGGCAAGCCGGTTGCCCCTTGTGGTAGCTTGCCGCAAGCTCAGTATAGACAAGTGGGCTTCCTCATGGAAGCTGTCCTGAGTTCCTATCTTGACTAGCCGTCTTGTAACTTGTCTCTAGTTCTCTTCTCTCTAGTTTTTATGTATATTGCTGTGTCCCTTGTGTTAATCTGGTTATGTGTAAATCTAGTAAAGTTCAAACAAAGTATTGTATATTTGTCTCTTGTCTGGTTTCTGCACTTGGGTCCAGATCCTACCTTTGCCTGGAGAGCACGGCCTCGTATTTATACGGCCCCGTGGCTCCCCAACCCTGACAGTAGGACTGAGCCATACATAGACCCAGCAGAAACCAACCGGCTAAGGTTTGAAACTCTCGAGTTAAAATTTCAAGTTCTCTTAGGCGATATAAATTCTCGAGTTAAATTTTCTAGTTCTCTTGGGCAATTTTTTGAGTCTCCTAGGAGTAAGACCCCCCACTGTGTTAAAATTTCAAGTCTCTTGTGTTTAAATTTTTGTGTGAACTTTTGAGTCTCCTGGGCCTTCATAGTGTTAAACTTTCATGTAAAATTTTTGAGTCTCCTGGGCCGTTACTGTATTTAGACCCCCAGGTGAACTCTCAAGTCTCTTGGACCTTCATTGTGTTAGAATTTCGAGCAAACTTTCAAGTTTTCTGGGCCTTTGTTATATTTTCAAGTTGATCTCTCAAGTTTCTTGGGCCTCTACTGTTAGACCCCCAGGTAAAGCTCTCAAGCTTCCTGGGCCTCTACTGTGTTAAACCCCAAGTACATTTTCAAGTCTCTTGGGCCTCTACTGTTAGACCCCCAAGTAAATTCTCAAGTGTCCTGGGCCTTCTGTGTTAAATCCCAAGTAAATTTTCAAGTTTCCTGAGTCTCTATTGTGTTAATTTGAGAACTTTCAGGTCTCCTATGTTAAATTCAAGTGAATTTTCAAGGCTACTGGACCATTACTGTGTTAAACTCTCAAGCTCTTCCTGGGCCTTCTGTGTTAAATCCCAAGTAAATTCTCAAGCTTCCTGGGCAAATTAAGTGTTCAAGTTCTCCTGGGCAAATTAAGTTTTCAAGCTCTCGGGGGCAAATGACTCCCCCCTGTGTTTCTGTGTTTAATTCTCAAGTTCCCTAGGAAGAAGACTCTGTTGTGTTTTGTTATTCTCCTGGACAAATGAAACTTTTGAGCTCTGCTGGATAAGACATTCTCGAGTTCTCCTGGACAATTGAATTCTCAAGCTCTCTTGGACAAGTTAAATTCTCGAGTTTTTGCCTTTCTTGCATCCCTTCGGAATATAATTCATTGAGCGTGCTAACTCTGGAGAATGATGACTTCGTTGCTTATAAAGATTTTGGTCATATGATTGCCACAACATGTCCCTGCTGCTAGTGGATGAAGAGGATGATTTCGTCTTTAGATTTCTGAACATCTGTAGTTTGTGAAAAGTTGGAATGGAAGATATCATTGCTTGAGAAGCTAAGAAGATTCGCCATGTGTACTAAAACAGACTTTCAGTTTTTTGACTTGGTTCTAAATGCCCTGGAGGGTGTGTGGCTGTCTCTGTTTTACACGTGTGACTTCGGATTGATCTAGCTTAAGCCTTTAAGTCTTTTCCCCACTTGGTTATCCATACCACTAATTCAGAAGTTTAGAGAATTTAAGTATTTGCTCTATGTTCATTTAAATCAGCGCCCAGTGTCTTAGCGCCCAGTGTCTTAGCGCCCAGTGTCTTAGCGCCCAGTGTCTTAGCGCCCAGTGTCTTAGCGCCCAGTGTCTTTCGAGCCCTGTTTGTCTCTCGAGCCCCTGTTTGTCTCTCTCTCGAGCCCTGTGTTTGGAACGTCAGGAGCCGTTCCTTGGGGAGGGGGTCCTGTGAGGGTGCCTCAGTTCCTTTTTGTAACCTCTAGATGGCACCTTCACTGTTCTTTTGTTAATTGTTTCTCGTTCTCTGGTGTTAGTTTTTAATCAGCCTGTTAGCTGTTTATGGGTGGCACCTGGTTTTCTTGGTATATAAGTTCTGTTGTTGTTTCACTCAGTTCTCAGTCCTCACTAGGGTGAACCAGGGAGTTAGTCTTGACAATGTGCCTTGTCTTGACTAGGTTCTCTGTGTGACTAGCCTTTCCTCTATGGCAGCTTGCCTTCACAAGCTGGCTGCCATAGTTCTCTTGAGCTATGTATCTAAGTCTGTGTTCTAGTTCTCTCGAGCTATGTATCTAAGTCTGTGTTCTTGTTTCTGGATTTAAGATGTATTTAAGTCTTGTTCTGTTGAGCTGCTTGTCTTGGTAAGGTGCTGTTTGGACTAGCGTGTTGCTATGTGGGAGCCGTTGGGATCTTGTCTTGAGCCTTGCATTGATAAGCCGATTACCCTCGGGGTAGCTTGTCTGGAGTTGTGCCTCGGCAAGCCGGTTGCCCCTTGTGGTAGCTTGCCGCAAGCTCAGTATAGACAAGTGGGCTTCCTCATGGAAGCTGTCCTGAGTTCCTATCTTGACTAGCCGTCTTGTAACTTGTCTCTAGTTCTCTTCTCTCTAGTTTTTATGTATATTGCTGTGTCCCTTGTGTTAATCTGGTTATGTGTAAATCTAGTAAAGTTCAAACAAAGTATTGTATATTTGTCTCTTGTCTGGTTTCTGCACTTGGGTCCAGATCCTACCTTTGCCTGGAGAGCACGGCCTCGTATTTATACGGCCCCGTGGCTCCCCAACCCTGACAGTAGGACTGAGCCATACATAGACCCAGCAGAAACCAACCGGCTAAGGTTTGAAACTCTCGAGTTAAAATTTCAAGTTCTCTTAGGCGATATAAATTCTCGAGTTAAATTTTCTAGTTCTCTTGGGCAATTTTTTGAGTCTCCTAGGAGTAAGACCCCCCACTGTGTTAAAATTTCAAGTCTCTTGTGTTTAAATTTTTGTGTGAACTTTTGAGTCTCCTGGGCCTTCATAGTGTTAAACTTTCATGTAAAATTTTTGAGTCTCCTGGGCCGTTACTGTATTTAGACCCCCAGGTGAACTCTCAAGTCTCTTGGACCTTCATTGTGTTAGAATTTCGAGCAAACTTTCAAGTTTTCTGGGCCTTTGTTATATTTTCAAGTTGATCTCTCAAGTTTCTTGGGCCTCTACTGTTAGACCCCCAGGTAAAGCTCTCAAGCTTCCTGGGCCTCTACTGTGTTAAACCCCAAGTACATTTTCAAGTCTCTTGGGCCTCTACTGTTAGACCCCCAAGTAAATTCTCAAGTGTCCTGGGCCTTCTGTGTTAAATCCCAAGTAAATTTTCAAGTTTCCTGAGTCTCTATTGTGTTAATTTGAGAACTTTCAGGTCTCCTATGTTAAATTCAAGTGAATTTTCAAGGCTACTGGACCATTACTGTGTTAAACTCTCAAGCTCTTCCTGGGCCTTCTGTGTTAAATCCCAAGTAAATTCTCAAGCTTCCTGGGCAAATTAAGTGTTCAAGTTCTCCTGGGCAAATTAAGTTTTCAAGCTCTCGGGGGCAAATGACTCCCCCCTGTGTTTCTGTGTTTAATTCTCAAGTTCCCTAGGAAGAAGACTCTGTTGTGTTTTGTTATTCTCCTGGACAAATGAAACTTTTGAGCTCTGCTGGATAAGACATTCTCGAGTTCTCCTGGACAATTGAATTCTCAAGCTCTCTTGGACAAGTTAAATTCTCGAGTTTTTGCCTTTCTTGCATCCCTTCGGAATATAATTCATTGAGCGTGCTAACTCTGGAGAATGATGACTTCGTTGCTTATAAAGATTTTGGTCATATGATTGCCACAACATGTCCCTGCTGCTAGTGGATGAAGAGGATGATTTCGTCTTTAGATTTCTGAACATCTGTAGTTTGTGAAAAGTTGGAATGGAAGATATCATTGCTTGAGAAGCTAAGAAGATTCGCCATGTGTACTAAAACAGACTTTCAGTTTTTTGACTTGGTTCTAAATGCCCTGGAGGGTGTGTGGCTGTCTCTGTTTTACACGTGTGACTTCGGATTGATCTAGCTTAAGCCTTTAAGTCTTTTCCCCACTTGGTTATCCATACCACTAATTCAGAAGTTTAGAGAATTTAAGTATTTGCTCTATGTTCATTTAAATCAGCGCCCAGTGTCTTAGCGCCCAGTGTCTTAGCGCCCAGTGTCTTAGCGCCCAGTGTCTTAGCGCCCAGTGTCTTAGCGCCCAGTGTCTTTCGAGCCCTGTTTGTCTCTCGAGCCCCTGTTTGTCTCTCTCTCGAGCCCTGTGTTTGGAACGTCAGGAGCCGTTCCTTGGGGAGGGGGTCCTGTGAGGGTGCCTCAGTTCCTTTTTGTAACCTCTAGATGGCACCTTCACTGTTCTTTTGTTAATTGTTTCTCGTTCTCTGGTGTTAGTTTTTAATCAGCCTGTTAGCTGTTTATGGGTGGCACCTGGTTTTCTTGGTATATAAGTTCTGTTGTTGTTTCACTCAGTTCTCAGTCCTCACTAGGGTGAACCAGGGAGTTAGTCTTGACAATGTGCCTTGTCTTGACTAGGTTCTCTGTGTGACTAGCCTTTCCTCTATGGCAGCTTGCCTTCACAAGCTGGCTGCCATAGTTCTCTTGAGCTATGTATCTAAGTCTGTGTTCTAGTTCTCTCGAGCTATGTATCTAAGTCTGTGTTCTTGTTTCTGGATTTAAGATGTATTTAAGTCTTGTTCTGTTGAGCTGCTTGTCTTGGTAAGGTGCTGTTTGGACTAGCGTGTTGCTATGTGGGAGCCGTTGGGATCTTGTCTTGAGCCTTGCATTGATAAGCCGATTACCCTCGGGGTAGCTTGTCTGGAGTTGTGCCTCGGCAAGCCGGTTGCCCCTTGTGGTAGCTTGCCGCAAGCTCAGTATAGACAAGTGGGCTTCCTCATGGAAGCTGTCCTGAGTTCCTATCTTGACTAGCCGTCTTGTAACTTGTCTCTAGTTCTCTTCTCTCTAGTTTTTATGTATATTGCTGTGTCCCTTGTGTTAATCTGGTTATGTGTAAATCTAGTAAAGTTCAAACAAAGTATTGTATATTTGTCTCTTGTCTGGTTTCTGCACTTGGGTCCAGATCCTACCTTTGCCTGGAGAGCACGGCCTCGTATTTATACGGCCCCGTGGCTCCCCA
>NW_028226670.1:0-2500 GCF_052327205.1 Somniosus microcephalus
CCTCCTTGGTTAATCATTTGTCGCTCTGGCTTTTGGTTAACCAGTTGTCGATGTTCAAAATTTCAGTTAATGAGCTGCTCTTATGTTCTATGATTTCCGACCTTGACAACTCATTAACCAGTGTTTCAAACAATGCACCAGGCCATTTGACGACCCCAACTCGGTTCCACAAGCGGGAAAGCAGCACCCCAAGGCCCGGTAAGGGGGCCGAATACATTCCCATCGTGAATTCCGTCCCAAATGTGAAAGACAAGTTTTCAGTTAATCAGTTGCCTGCTTGGTTACTCATTTGTCGCTCTGACACTTGGTTAACCAGTTGTCGATGTTCGAAATTCAGTTATTGAGTTGCCTCCTTGGTTAATCATTTGTCGCTCTGACATTTGGTTAACCAGTTGTCGATGTTCGAAATTCAGTTAATGAGTTGCCTCCTTGGTTAATCATTTGTCGCTCTGGCTTTTGGTTAACCAGTTGTCGATGTTCAAAATTTCAGTTAATGAGTTGCCTCTTTGAAATTTCAGTTAATGAGTTGGCCCTTTGGTTACTCATTTGTCCCTGTGTCTTTTGGTTAACCAGTTGTCGATGTTCGAAATTCAGTTAATGAGTTGCCTCCTTGGTTAATCATTTGTCGCTCTGACTCTTGGTTACCCAGTTGTCGATGTTCGAAATTCAGTTAATGAGTTGCCTCCTTGGTTAATCATTTGTCGCTCTGACTTTTGGTTAACCAGTTGTCGATGTTCGAAATTCAGTTACTGAGTTGCCTCCTTGGTTAATCATTTGTCGCTCTGGCTTTTGGTTAACCAGTTGTCGATGTTCGAAATTCAGTTAATGAGTTGCCTCCTTGGTTAATCATTTGTCGCTCTGGCTTTTGGTTAACCAGTTGTCGATGTTCAAAATTTCAGTTAATGAGCTGCTCTTATGTTCTATGATTTCCGACCTTGACAACTCATTAACCAGTGTTTCAAACAATGCACCAGGCCATTTGACGACCCCAACTCGGTTCCACAAGCGGGAAAGCAGCACCCCCAAGCCCCGGTAAGGCGGCCGAATACATTCCCATCCTGAATTCCGTCCCAAATGTGAATGACAAGTTTTCAGTTAATCATTTGCCACCTTGGTTCATCATTTGCCACTCTGACTTTTGGTTTCCCAGTTGTCAGTTTTCACATTTCAGTTACTGAGTTGACTTTGTCTTTCTCACTCTGTGTATCTCTATCTTCTCTCTGTCTCTCTCAGTGTATGCGAGTGTCTGTGTGTGTTCCACTGCCGCCCGGCCAACCGGGTCCAAAGGCCCGCCACGTTACACACGAAAAACCCCGGTCTCGCTTCGGAGCGACGGGCACCCGGCTTCTCGGTGTCGGACCGACTCCGTTCAGATACCGCTGGATGCCCCTTGCCCCTGGCTTGCTCTGGCAGCCGGCGCGTGCAGGCCGCCCCCTGCCCCGCCGTCTCAGTGGTCGGAAAGCGGTCTCCAGCCAACGGCTGTACCTCGGCCGCGGAAAGAGGCAGCTACACAAGCGAGGCACTGCTCTGTGCGGCCCCGCCACCCCGTTCAGCTGCCGTTGTCCCCGACCGGATCGGACTTTCCTTCCCGAAGTTATCCCCGATAAGCTGCCGCTGACCGACGGCCCGTCAGCCGCTGCGGGACGGCGACACTTTCCCGAACTCGCCCGGGGCCACTTCGGCAATATAGTGTGCGCCGGAGCCGGGGCTTTCCAACGAGCCATCCCCGAACGAAATCGGACACGGGAGTCGGGAGCGACAGGCGTTCGACTGGTGCCGGGCAACCGGGTCCAAACGCCCGCCTTGTTAAACACACGTACACCCCAGGCTCGATTCGGAGCGACGGGCACCCGGCTTCCCGGTGTCGGACCGACTCCGTTCAGATACCGTTGGATGCCCCTTGCCCCTGGCTTGCTCTGGCAGCCGGCGCGTGCAGGCCGCCCCCCGCCCCGCCGTCTCAGTGGTCGGAAAGTGGTCTCCAGCCAACGGCTGTACCTCGGCCGGGGAAAGGGGCAGCTACACAAGCCAGGCACTGGTCTGTGCGGGCCCGCCACCCCGTTCGGCTGCCGTTGATCCGGACCGGATCGGACTTTCCCTCCCGAAGTTATGCCCGATAAGCTGCCGCTCACCGGCGGCCCGTCAGCCGCTGCGGGATGGCGACACTTTGCCGAACTTGCCGGGGTCCAGGCCGATAATATAGTGTGCGCCAGCGCCGGGGCTTTCCAACGAGCCCTCCCTGACCGAAATCGGACACGGGAGTCCAGAGCGATAGGCGTTCGACTGCCGGCCGGCCAAACACAGGCAATCCCCCGCCGTTGCGGACCCGCTCCAGGACAACCGGGTCCAAACGCCCGCCTCGTTACACGCACGAAAACACCGGGCTCGATTCGGAGCGACGGGCACCCGGCTTCCCGGTGTCGGACCGACTCCGTTCCGGTACCCTTGGATGCCCCTTGCCCCTGGCTTGCTAGGACAGCCGGCGCGTCAAGGTGGGCCCCCG
>NW_028226670.1:15000-28732 GCF_052327205.1 Somniosus microcephalus
AGTGGAACTCTCTGACAAAACACTGCTTGTGCATTAGCCCCAGTAAACAACTCAGTGGGGTCACAGGCCCTGACCGGTTCAGAGGCACCTGTGTGACAAGACAACAAATGAAACTTTAAAGACGCTGGCATGTACATCTTGTTTCTGCTGTCTTGGACGGGCCCACTGAGCGCACAACACAGGGGAACTTGGTGCAAACACTGCGTGTGCATAAGCCACAAAACACAAGCTCAGTGGGGTCACAGGCCCTGACCGGTTCAGAGGCACCTGTGTGACAGACAGCAAATGAAACTTAGACGCTGGAATTATTTATATGTTTCTGCTGTCTGTCTACGATTTCAGATTCACACTTAGAGTTTTTTGTCATTAAGTCATAAAAGCCACAAAACCACTTTAATATGACTTTCCAATACTCTTTGAAAGGTCTCTATATTGATAAAATGAGCCTTTTAGCAAAGTAACACTTTTCGGGCATTTTCAAAGTGCTCCCGCTGAGTGAATTTTGTTCTGAAAATCGTGTTCCCGAAAATCTCCGGGCACCCCGCCAACCCCCCCTGCCAGAAATGACAAGTGTCAAATCAGCGGGTCAAACGGCCACCTCTATCCGACCAGGAGCACCCAAATCCCCGCAAATGGCACTTTTTTTTTTCTTCATCGGGACTTCCGACGAGGTTAATGATTTCCCAAACTGCAACTCATTAACTATGTCCTGAGACACTTGCCAGAAATGACACATGTCAATTTGGCGGTAGCAAATCACTTTCCCAGGCCGGGAAGCAACACCCGAGGCCCGCAAAAGGCGGCCGAATATTTTCTCATCGGACTTCCGCGTTTTGGTTAATCATGTCTCGAAATCGTTAAATGCACATGTCAATTCGGCGGGAGCAATTCACTTTCCCAAGCCGGAAAGCATCACCGGAGGCCCGCTTGAAGGGCCCTAATATTTTCTCATCGGACTTCCGCGTTTTGGTTAATCATGTCTCGAAATCGTTAAATGCACATGTCAATTCGGCGGGAGCAACTCACTTTCCCAGGCCGGGAAGCAACACCCGAGGCCCGCAAAAGGCGGCCGAATATTTTCTCATCGGACTTCCATATTTTGGGGGTTGGATTCTCTCCCGCATTCCAGCCCCCTGGCCACGGGTCGCTCATTCACTTTCAGCCCGGGCCTTGCCAATTTGGTTAATCAGTTAGCCATGCACCAGACTCGGCCTCGCCTTTTTCATTTATGGTTAATGATGTGCCCAGGCTGGGACTTAGTCTCTCCAGCAGCCAAAACTTTTCACTGGTTAATGAGGTGCCCAGCCCGGCACTTAGTCTCTCTCCCCAGCAAGCTTACTTGGTCGGCCGACATTTGGATCCATTTTCGGGGCTTAATCGGGTCGAATACGGTCCCTTACGCAAGGGGAGCCGAAGCCCCGGCCTCTGCCAGGCGTCAGGCTGCCGTTTTTTAAGCCCGACCAAAAACCCGAAAATTGGTTAAAAATGGAAATAAATTTCCACCCAAAAAGGGTTAAAAGTCGGTTGGACGGCAGCCCTGGTCGGTCTCTGCAGACCTGGAGGCCCTAGACAGTAATCTGGAAAACAGACAAAGTCTCGAGAAACCACCTCCTACCATTCTCCAGGTACCCCGCCAATCCCCCCTGCCAGAAATGACAAGTGTCAAATCAGCGGGACGGATTTGACTTTTGTGACCGACCGCTGGAACTTTTTTCGGCTACAGGCAGTCAAATTTTTCTCCTTCCGGACTTCCAGTACAACTTTGAACGGCCATATCTCCGCACTCCCGCGTCGGAGCCAAGCCGTTTTTACACCGTTAGACGCGGCTTCCCGTGCCCGTTCGAATGCCGCCCTGCTCGGCGGAAAAGGAGAATTTTTTTATTTTTCGGCCGATTTCGGGAAAAAAAATTCCCGCTCTGAACTCGGATTTTTCGGCTTTAATCGTTTCGTATACGGTCCCTTACGCAAGGGAGCCGAAGCCCCGGCCTCTGCCGGGCGTCAGGCTGCCGTTTTTAAGCCCGACCAAAAACCCGAAAATTGGTTAAAAATGGAAATAAATTTCCACCCAAAAAGGGTTAAAAGTCGGTTGGACGGCAGCCCGGGTCGGTCTCTGCAGACCTGGAGGCCCTAGACAGTAATCTGGAAAACAGATAAAGTCTCGAAAAACCACCTCCTACCATTCTCCAGGTACCCCGCCAATCCCCCCTGCCAGAAATGACAAGTGTCAAATCAGCGGGACGGATTTGACTTTTGTGACCGACCGCTGGAACTTTTTTCGGCTACAGGCAGTCAAATTTTTCTCCTTCCGGACTTCCAGTACAACTTTGAACGGCCATATCTCCGCACTCCCGCGTCGGAGCCAAGCCGTTTTTACACCGTTAGACGCGGCTTCCCGTGCCCGTTCGAATGCCACCCTGCTCGGCGGAAAAGGAGACATTTTTTTTTTTCCGGCCGTTTTCGGGAAAAAATTTTCCCGCTCTGAACTCCGATTTTACGCCTTTAATCGATTCGGAGACGGTCGCTTACGCAAGGGAGGCGAAGCCCGGGCCTCTGCCGGGCGTCAGCCTGCCGTATGTAAGCCCGTCCGAAGCATGAGTTCCCACTTTTGGTTATCCAGTTGTCAATTTTAAAATTTCAGTTAATCAGTTGCCTGCTTGGTTAATCATTTGTCGCTCTGACATTTGGTTAACCAGTTGTCGATGTTCGAAATTCAGTTAATGAGTTGCCTCCTTGGTTAATCATTTGTCGCTCTGGCTTTTGGTTAACCAGTTGTCGATGTTCAAAATTTCAGTTAATGAGCTGCTCTTATGTTCTATGATTTCCTACCTTGACAACTCATTAACCAGTGTTTCAAACAATGCACCAGGCCATTTGACGACCCCAACTCGGTTCCACAAGCGGGAAAGCAGCACCCCAAGGCCCGGTAAGGGGGCCGAATACATTCCCATCGTGAATTCCGTCCCAAATGTGAATGACAAGTTTTCAGTTAATCAGTTGCCTGCTTGGTTACTCATTTGTCGCTCTGACATTTGGTTAACCAGTTGTCGATGTTCAAATTTCAGTTAATGAGTAGCCTCTTTGAAATTTCAGTTAATGAGTTGGCCCTTTGGTTACTCATTTGTCCCTGTGTCTTTTGGTTACCCAGTTGTCGATGTTCGAAATTCAGTTAATGAGTTGCCTCCTTGGTTAATCATTTGTCGCTCTGACATTTGGTTAACCAGTTGTCGATGTTCGAAATTCAGTTAATGAGTTGCCTCCTTGGTTAATCATTTGTCGCTCGGACTCTTGGTTAACCAGTTGTCGATGTTCGAAATTCAGTTAATGAGTTGCCTCCTTGGTTAATCATTTGTCGCTCTGACATTTGGTTATCCAGTTGTCGATGTTCGAAATTCAGTTAATGAGTTGCCTCCTTGGTTAATCATTTGTCGCTCTGGCTTTTGGTTAACCAGTTGTCGATGTTCAAAATTTCAGTTAATGAGTTGCCTCTTTGAAATTTCAGTTAATGAGTTGGCCCTTTGGTTACTCATTTGTCCCTGTGTCTTTTGGTTAGCCAGTTGTCGATGTTCGAAATTCAGTTAATGAGTTGCCTCCTTGGTTAATCATTTGTCGCTCTGGCTTTTGGTTAACCAGTTGTCGATGTTCAAAATTTCAGTTAATGAGCTGCTCTTATGTTCTATGATTTCCTACCTTGACAACTCATTAACCAGTGTTTCAAACAATGCACCAGGCCATTTGACGACCCCAACTCGGTTCCACAAGCGGGAAAGCAGCACCCCAAGGCCCGGTAAGGGGGCCGAATACATTCCCATCGTGAATTCCGTCCCAAATGTGAATGACAAGTTTTCAGTTAATCAGTTGCCTGCTTGGTTAATCATTTGTCGCTCTGACATTTGGTTAACCAGTTGTCGATGTTCAAAATTTCAGTTAATGAGTTGCCTCTTTGAAATTTCAGTTAATGAGTTGGCCCTTTGGTTACTCATTTGTCCCTGTGTCTTTTGGTTACCCAGTTGTCGATGTTCGAAATTCAGTTAATGAGTTGCCTCCTTGGTTAATCATTTGTCGCTCTGGCTTTTGGTTAACCAGTTGTCGATGTTCAAAATTTCAGTTAATGAGTTGCCTCTTTGAAATTTCAGTTAATGAGTTGGCCCTTTGGTTACTCATTTGTCCCTGTGTCTTTTGGTTAACCAGTTGTCGATGTTCGAAATTCAGTTAATGAGTTGCCTCCTTGGTTAATCATTTGTCGCTCTGACTCTTGGTTACCCAGTTGTCGATGTTCGAAATTCAGTTACTGAGTTGCCTCCTTGGTTAATCATTTGTCGCTCTGACTTTTGGTTAACCAGTTGTCGATGTTCGAAATTCAGTTAATGAGTTGCCTCCTTGGTTAATCATTTGTCGCTCTGGCTTTTGGTTAACCAGTTGTCGATGTTCGAAATTCAGTTAATGAGTTGCCTCCTTGGTTAATCATTTGTCGCTCTGGCTTTTGGTTAACCAGTTGTCGATGTTCAAAATTTCAGTTAATGAGTTGCCTCTTTGAAATTTCAGTTAATGAGTTGGCCCTTTGGTTACTCATTTGTCCCTGTGTCTTTTGGTTAACCAGTTGTCGATGTTCGAAATTCAGTTAATGAGTTGCCTCCTTGGTTAATCATTTGTCGCTCTGGCTTTTGGTTAACCAGTTGTCGATGTTCAAAATTTCAGTTAATGAGCTGCTCTTATGTTCTATGATTTCCGACCTTGACAACTCATTAACCAGTGTTTCAAACAATGCACCAGGCCATTTGACGACCCCAACTCGGTTCCACAAGCGGGAAAGCAGCACCCCAAGGCCCGGTAAGGGGGCCGAATACATTCCCATCGTGAATTCCGTCTCAAATGTGAATGACAAGTTTTCAGTTAATCAGTTGCCTGCTTGGTTACTCATTTGTCGCTCTGACATTTGGTTAACCAGTTGTCGATGTTCAAAATTTCAGTTAATGAGTTGCCTCTTTGAAATTTCAGTTAATGAGTTGGCCCTTTGGTTACTCATTTGTCCCTGTGTCTTTTGGTTACCCAGTTGTCGATGTTCGAAATTCAGTTAATGAGTTGCCTCCTTGGTTAATCATTTGTCGCCCTGACTCTTGGTTAACCAGTTGTCGATGTTCGAAATTCAGTTACTGAGTTGCCTCCTTGGTTAATCATTTGTCGCTCTGACATTTGGTTAACCAGTTGTCGATGTTCGAAATTCAGTTAATGAGTTGCCTCCTTGGTTAATCATTTGTCGCTCTGGCTTTTGGTTAACCAGTTGTCGATGTTCAAAATTTCAGTTATTGAGTTGCCTCTTTGAAATTTCAGTTAATGAGTTGGCCCTTTGGTGACTCATTTGTCCCTGTGTCTTTTGGTTAACCAGTTGTCGATGTTCGAAATTCAGTTAATGAGTTGCCTCCTTGGTTAATCATTTGTCGCTCTGGCTTTTGGTTAACCAGTTGTCGATGTTCAAAATTTCAGTTAATGAGCTGCTCTTATGTTCTATGATTTCCTACCTTGACAACTCATTAACCAGTGTTTCAAACAATGCACCAGGCCATTTGACGACCCCAACTCGGTTCCACAAGCGGGAAAGCAGCACCCCAAGGCCCGGTAAGGGGGCCGAATACATTCCCATCGTGAATTCCGTCCCAAATGTGAATGACAAGTTTTCAGTTAATCAGTTGCCTGCTTGGTTACTCATTTGTCGCTCTGACATTTGGTTAACCAGTTGTCGATGTTCAAATTTCAGTTAATGAGTAGCCTCTTTGAAATTTCAGTTAATGAGTTGGCCCTTTGGTTACTCATTTGTCCCTGTGTCTTTTGGTTACCCAGTTGTCGATGTTCGAAATTCAGTTAATGAGTTGCCTCCTTGGTTAATCATTTGTCGCTCTGACATTTGGTTAACCAGTTGTCGATGTTCGAAATTCAGTTAATGAGTTGCCTCCTTGGTTAATCATTTGTCGCTCGGACTCTTGGTTAACCAGTTGTCGATGTTCGAAATTCAGTTAATGAGTTGCCTCCTTGGTTAATCATTTGTCGCTCTGACATTTGGTTATCCAGTTGTCGATGTTCGAAATTCAGTTAATGAGTTGCCTCCTTGGTTAATCATTTGTCGCTCTGGCTTTTGGTTAACCAGTTGTCGATGTTCAAAATTTCAGTTAATGAGTTGCCTCTTTGAAATTTCAGTTAATGAGTTGGCCCTTTGGTTACTCATTTGTCCCTGTGTCTTTTGGTTAGCCAGTTGTCGATGTTCGAAATTCAGTTAATGAGTTGCCTCCTTGGTTAATCATTTGTCGCTCTGGCTTTTGGTTAACCAGTTGTCGATGTTCAAAATTTCAGTTAATGAGCTGCTCTTATGTTCTATGATTTCCTACCTTGACAACTCATTAACCAGTGTTTCAAACAATGCACCAGGCCATTTGACGACCCCAACTCGGTTCCACAAGCGGGAAAGCAGCACCCCAAGGCCCGGTAAGGGGGCCGAATACATTCCCATCGTGAATTCCGTCCCAAATGTGAATGACAAGTTTTCAGTTAATCAGTTGCCTGCTTGGTTAATCATTTGTCGCTCTGACATTTGGTTAACCAGTTGTCGATGTTCAAAATTTCAGTTAATGAGTTGCCTCTTTGAAATTTCAGTTAATGAGTTGGCCCTTTGGTTACTCATTTGTCCCTGTGTCTTTTGGTTACCCAGTTGTCGATGTTCGAAATTCAGTTAATGAGTTGCCTCCTTGGTTAATCATTTGTCGCTCTGGCTTTTGGTTAACCAGTTGTCGATGTTCAAAATTTCAGTTAATGAGTTGCCTCTTTGAAATTTCAGTTAATGAGTTGGCCCTTTGGTTACTCATTTGTCCCTGTGTCTTTTGGTTAACCAGTTGTCGATGTTCGAAATTCAGTTAATGAGTTGCCTCCTTGGTTAATCATTTGTCGCTCTGACTCTTGGTTACCCAGTTGTCGATGTTCGAAATTCAGTTAATGAGTTGCCTCCTTGGTTAATCATTTGTCGCTCTGACTTTTGGTTAACCAGTTGTCGATGTTCGAAATTCAGTTAATGAGTTGCCTCCTTGGTTAATCATTTGTCGCTCTGGCTTTTGGTTAACCAGTTGTCGATGTTCGAAATTCAGTTAATGAGTTGCCTCCTTGGTTAATCATTTGTCGCTCTGGCTTTTGGTTAACCAGTTGTCGATGTTCAAAATTTCAGTTAATGAGTTGCCTCTTTGAAATTTCAGTTAATGAGTTGGCCCTTTGGTTACTCATTTGTCCCTGTGTCTTTTGGTTAACCAGTTGTCGATGTTCGAAATTCAGTTAATGAGTTGCCTCCTTGGTTAATCATTTGTCGCTCTGGCTTTTGGTTAACCAGTTGTCGATGTTCAAAATTTCAGTTAATGAGCTGCTCTTATGTTCTATGATTTCCGACCTTGACAACTCATTAACCAGTGTTTCAAACAATGCACCAGGCCATTTGACGACCCCAACTCGGTTCCACAAGCGGGAAAGCAGCACCCCAAGGCCCGGTAAGGGGGCCGAATACATTCCCATCGTGAATTCCGTCTCAAATGTGAATGACAAGTTTTCAGTTAATCAGTTGCCTGCTTGGTTACTCATTTGTCGCTCTGACATTTGGTTAACCAGTTGTCGATGTTCAAAATTTCAGTTAATGAGTTGCCTCTTTGAAATTTCAGTTAATGAGTTGGCCCTTTGGTTACTCATTTGTCCCTGTGTCTTTTGGTTACCCAGTTGTCGATGTTCGAAATTCAGTTAATGAGTTGCCTCCTTGGTTAATCATTTGTCGCCCTGACTCTTGGTTAACCAGTTGTCGATGTTCGAAATTCAGTTACTGAGTTGCCTCCTTGGTTAATCATTTGTCGCTCTGACATTTGGTTAACCAGTTGTCGATGTTCGAAATTCAGTTAATGAGTTGCCTCCTTGGTTAATCATTTGTCGCTCTGGCTTTTGGTTAACCAGTTGTCGATGTTCAAAATTTCAGTTATTGAGTTGCCTCTTTGAAATTTCAGTTAATGAGTTGGCCCTTTGGTGACTCATTTGTCCCTGTGTCTTTTGGTTAACCAGTTGTCGATGTTCGAAATTCAGTTAATGAGTTGCCTCCTTGGTTAATCATTTGTCGCTCTGGCTTTTGGTTAACCAGTTGTCGATGTTCAAAATTTCAGTTAATGAGCTGCTCTTATGTTCTATGATTTCCTACCTTGACAACTCATTAACCAGTGTTTCAAACAATGCACCAGGCCATTTGACGACCCCAACTCGGTTCCACAAGCGGGAAAGCAGCACCCCAAGGCCCGGTAAGGGGGCCGAATACATTCCCATCGTGAATTCCGTCCCAAATGTGAATGACAAGTTTTCAGTTAATCAGTTGCCTGCTTGGTTACTCATTTGTCGCTCTGACATTTGGTTAACCAGTTGTCGATGTTCAAATTTCAGTTAATGAGTAGCCTCTTTGAAATTTCAGTTAATGAGTTGGCCCTTTGGTTACTCATTTGTCCCTGTGTCTTTTGGTTACCCAGTTGTCGATGTTCGAAATTCAGTTAATGAGTTGCCTCCTTGGTTAATCATTTGTCGCTCTGACATTTGGTTAACCAGTTGTCGATGTTCGAAATTCAGTTAATGAGTTGCCTCCTTGGTTAATCATTTGTCGCTCGGACTCTTGGTTAACCAGTTGTCGATGTTCGAAATTCAGTTAATGAGTTGCCTCCTTGGTTAATCATTTGTCGCTCTGACATTTGGTTATCCAGTTGTCGATGTTCGAAATTCAGTTAATGAGTTGCCTCCTTGGTTAATCATTTGTCGCTCTGGCTTTTGGTTAACCAGTTGTCGATGTTCAAAATTTCAGTTAATGAGTTGCCTCTTTGAAATTTCAGTTAATGAGTTGGCCCTTTGGTTACTCATTTGTCCCTGTGTCTTTTGGTTAGCCAGTTGTCGATGTTCGAAATTCAGTTAATGAGTTGCCTCCTTGGTTAATCATTTGTCGCTCTGGCTTTTGGTTAACCAGTTGTCGATGTTCAAAATTTCAGTTAATGAGCTGCTCTTATGTTCTATGATTTCCTACCTTGACAACTCATTAACCAGTGTTTCAAACAATGCACCAGGCCATTTGACGACCCCAACTCGGTTCCACAAGCGGGAAAGCAGCACCCCAAGGCCCGGTAAGGGGGCCGAATACATTCCCATCGTGAATTCCGTCCCAAATGTGAATGACAAGTTTTCAGTTAATCAGTTGCCTGCTTGGTTAATCATTTGTCGCTCTGACATTTGGTTAACCAGTTGTCGATGTTCAAAATTTCAGTTAATGAGTTGCCTCTTTGAAATTTCAGTTAATGAGTTGGCCCTTTGGTTACTCATTTGTCCCTGTGTCTTTTGGTTACCCAGTTGTCGATGTTCGAAATTCAGTTAATGAGTTGCCTCCTTGGTTAATCATTTGTCGCTCTGGCTTTTGGTTAACCAGTTGTCGATGTTCAAAATTTCAGTTAATGAGTTGCCTCTTTGAAATTTCAGTTACTGAGTTGGCCCTTTGGTTACTCATTTGTCCCTGTGTCTTTTGGTTAACCAGTTGTCGATGTTCGAAATTCAGTTAATGAGTTGCCTCCTTGGTTAATCATTTGTCGCTCTGGCTTTTGGTTAACCAGTTGTCGATGTTCAAAATTTCAGTTAATGAGTTGCCTCTTTGAAATTTCAGTTAATGAGTTGGCCCTTTGGTTACTCATTTGTCCCTGTGTCTTTTGGTTAACCAGTTGTCGATGTTCGAAATTCAGTTAATGAGTTGCCTCCTTGGTTAATCATTTGTCGCTCTGGCTTTTGGTTAACCAGTTGTCGATGTTCAAAATTTCAGTTAATGAGCTGCTCTTATGTTCTATGATTTCCGACCTTGACAACTCATTAACCAGTGTTTCAAACAATGCACCAGGCCATTTGACGACCCCAACTCGGTTCCACAAGCGGGAAAGCAGCACCCCAAGGCCCGGTAAGGGGGCCGAATACATTCCCATCGTGAATTCCGTCTCAAATGTGAATGACAAGTTTTCAGTTAATCAGTTGCCTGCTTGGTTACTCATTTGTCGCTCTGACATTTGGTTAACCAGTTGTCGATGTTCAAAATTTCAGTTAATGAGTTGCCTCTTTGAAATTTCAGTTAATGAGTTGGCCCTTTGGTTACTCATTTGTCCCTGTGTCTTTTGGTTACCCAGTTGTCGATGTTCGAAATTCAGTTAATGAGTTGCCTCCTTGGTTAATCATTTGTCGCCCTGACTCTTGGTTAACCAGTTGTCGATGTTCGAAATTCAGTTACTGAGTTGCCTCCTTGGTTAATCATTTGTCGCTCTGACATTTGGTTAACCAGTTGTCGATGTTCGAAATTCAGTTAATGAGTTGCCTCCTTGGTTAATCATTTGTCGCTCTGGCTTTTGGTTAACCAGTTGTCGATGTTCAAAATTTCAGTTATTGAGTTGCCTCTTTGAAATTTCAGTTAATGAGTTGGCCCTTTGGTGACTCATTTGTCCCTGTGTCTTTTGGTTAACCAGTTGTCGATGTTCGAAATTCAGTTACTGAGTTGCCTCCTTGGTTAATCATTTGTCGCTCTGGCTTTTGGTTAACCAGTTGTCGATGTTCAAAATTTCAGTTAATGAGCTGCTCTTATGTTCTATGATTTCCTACCTTGACAACTCATTAACCAGTGTTTCAAACAATGCACCAGGCCATTTGACGACCCCAACTCGGTTCCACAAGCGGGAAAGCAGCACCCCAAGGCCCGGTAAGGGGGCCGAATACATTCCCATCGTGAATTCCGTCCCAAATGTGAATGACAAGTTTTCAGTTAATCAGTTGCCTGCTTGGTTACTCATTTGTCGCTCTGACATTTGGTTACCCAGTTGTCGATGTTCAAATTTCAGTTAATGAGTAGCCTCTTTGAAATTTCAGTTAATGAGTTGGCCCTTTGGTTACTCATTTGTCCCTGTGTCTTTTGGTTACCCAGTTGTCGATGTTCGAAATTCAGTTAATGAGTTGCCTCCTTGGTTAATCATTTGTCGCTCTGGCTTTTGGTTAACCAGTTGTCGATGTTCAAAATTTCAGTTATTGAGTTGCCTCTTTGAAATTTCAGTTAATGAGTTGGCCCTTTGGTGACTCATTTGTCCCTGTGTCTTTTGGTTAACCAGTTGTCGATGTTCGAAATTCAGTTAATGAGTTGCCTCCTTGGTTAATCATTTGTCGCTCTGGCTTTTGGTTAACCAGTTGTCGATGTTCAAAATTTCAGTTAATGAGCTGCTCTTATGTTCTATGATTTCCGACCTTGACAACTCATTAACCAGTGTTTCAAACAATGCACCAGGCCATTTGACGACCCCAACTCGGTTCCACAAGCGGGAAAGCAGCACCCCAAGGCCCGGTAAGGGGGCCGAATACATTCCCATCGTGAATTCCGTCCCAAATGTGAAAGACAAGTTTTCAGTTAATCAGTTGCCTGCTTGGTTACTCATTTGTCGCTCTGACATTTGGTTAACCAGTTGTCGATGTTCAAATTTCAGTTAATGAGTAGCCTCTTTGAAATTTCAGTTAATGAGTTGGCCCTTTGGTTACTCATTTGTCCCTGTGTCTTTTGGTTACCCAGTTGTCGATGTTCGAAATTCAGTTTATGAGTTGCCTCCTTGGTTAATCATTTGTCGCTCTGGCTTTTGGTTAACCAGTTGTCGATGTTCAAAATTTCAGTTAATGAGTTGCCTCTTTGAAATTTCAGTTAATGAGTTGGCCCTTTGGTTACTCATTTGTCCCTGTGTCTTTTGGTTAACCAGTTGTCGATGTTCGAAATTCAGTTAATGAGTTGCCTCCTTGGTTAATCATTTGTCGCTCTGGCTTTTGGTTAACCAGTTGTCGATGTTCAAAATTTCAGTTAATGAGCTGCTCTTATGTTCTATGATTTCCGACCTTGACAACTCATTAACCAGTGTTTCAAACAATGCACCAGGCCATTTGACGACCCCAACTCGGTTCCACAAGCGGGAAAGCAGCACCCCAAGGCCCGGTAAGGGGGCCGAATACATTCCCATCGTGAATTCCGTCCCAAATGTGAAAGACAAGTTTTCAGTTAATCAGTTGCCTGCTTGGTTACTCATTTGTCGCTCTGACATTTGGTTAACCAGTTGTCGATGTTCAAATTTCAGTTAATGAGTAGCCTCTTTGAAATTTCAGTTAATGAGTTGGCCCTTTGGTTACTCATTTGTCCCTGTGTCTTTTGGTTACCCAGTTGTCGATGTTCGAAATTCAGTTTATGAGTTGCCTCCTTGGTTAATCATTTGTCGCTCTGGCTTTTGGTTAACCAGTTGTCGATGTTCAAAATTTCAGTTAATGAGTTGCCTCTTTGAAATTTCAGTTAATGAGTTGGCCCTTTGGTTACTCATTTGTCCCTGTGTCTTTTGGTTAACCAGTTGTCGATGTTCGAAATTCAGTTAATGAGTTGCCTCCTTGGTTACTCATTTGTCGCTCTGGCTTTTGGTTAACCAGTTGTCGATGTTCAAAATTTCAGTTAATGAGCTGCTCTTATGTTCTATGATTTCCTACCTTGACAACTCATTAACCAGTGTTTCAAACAATGCACCAGGCCATTTGACGACCCCAACTCGGTTCCACAAGCGGGAAAGCAGCACCCCAAGGCCCGGTAAGGGGGCCGAATACATTCCCATCGTGAATTCCGTCCCAAATGTGAAAGACAAGTTTTCAGTTAATCAGTTGCCTGCTTGGTTACTCATTTGTCGCTCTGACATTTGGTTAACCAGTTGTCGATGTTCAAATTTCAGTTAATGAGTAGCCTCTTTGAAATTTCAGTTAATGAGTTGGCCCTTTGGTTACTCATTTGTCCCTGTGTCTTTTGGTTACCCAGTTGTCGATGTTCGAAATTCAGTTTATGAGTTGCCTCCTTGGTTAATCATTTGTCGCTCTGGCTTTTGGTTAACCAGTTGTCGATGTTCAAAATTTCAGTTAATGAGTTGCCTCTTTGAAATTTCAGTTAATGAGTTGGCCCTTTGGTTACTCATTTGTCCCTGTGTCTTTTGGTTAACCAGTTGTCGATGTTCGAAATTCAGTTAATGAGTTGCCTCCTTGGTTAATCATTTGTCGCTCTGGCTTTTGGTTAACCAGTTGTCGATGTTCAAAATTTCAGTTAATGAGCTGCTCTTATGTTCTATGATTTCCGACCTTGACAACTCATTAACCAGTGTTTCAAACAATGCACCAGGCCATTTGACGACCCCAACTCGGTTCCACAAGCGGGAAAGCAGCACCCCAAGGCCCGGTAAGGGGGCCGAATACATTCCCATCGTGAATTCCGTCCCAAATGTGAATGACAAGTTTTCAGTTAATCAGTTGCCTGCTTGGTTACTCATTTGTCGCTCTGACATTTGGTTACCCAGTTGTCGATGTTCAAATTTCAGTTAATGAGTAGCCTCTTTGAAATTTCAGTTAATGAGTTGGCCCTTTGGTTACTCATTTGTCCCTGTGTCTTTTGGTTACCCAGTTGTCGATGTTCGAAATTCAGTTAATGAGTTGCCTCCTTGGTTAATCATTTGTCGCTCTGGCTTTTGGTTAACCAGTTGTCGATGTTCAAAATTTCAGTTATTGAGTTGCCTCTTTGAAATTTCAGTTAATGAGTTGGCCCTTTGGTGACTCATTTGTCCCTGTGTCTTTTGGTTAACCAGTTGTCGATGTTCGAAATTCAGTTAATGAGTTG
>NW_028226671.1:0-28683 GCF_052327205.1 Somniosus microcephalus
CTGATTCGCTCCCCCGCAATGTCTGATTCACCCCCCCGCAATGTCTGATTCACACTCCGCAATGTCTGATTCACCCCCCCGCAATGTCTGATTCACCCCCCCGCAATGTCTGATTCACACCCCCGCAATGTCTGATTCACCCCCCCCCGCAATGTCTGATTCACTCCCCGCAATGTCTGATTCACCACCCCCCGCAATGTCTGATTCACGCCCAACCCCGCAATGTCTGATTCACCCCCCCGAAATGTCAGATTCACCCTCCCCGCAATGTCTGATTCACACCCTGCAATGTCTGATTCACCCCACCACAATGTCTGATTCACGCCCAACCCCACAATGTCTGATTCACACCCACGCAATGTCTGATTCACACACCGCAATGTCTGATTCACCCCACCACAATGTCTGATTCACCCCGCAATGTCTGATTCACCCCCCGCAATGTCTGATTCACAACCCTGCAATGTCAGATTCCCCCCCGACAATGTCTGATTCAACCCCCGCAATGTCTGATTCACCTCCCCCACAATGTCTGATTAACCCCCCCGCAATGTCTGATTCACCCCCCTGCAATGTCTGATTCAACCCCCCCGCAATGTCTGATTCGCACCCTGCAATGTCTGATTCACCCCCCCATGTCTGATTCACCCCACCACAATGTCTGATTCACCCCGCAATGCCTGATTCACCCCCGCGCAATGTCTGATTCACACCCCTGCCATGTCTGATTCACCCCCCCCGCAATGTCTGATTCACACCCCGCAATGTCTGATTCACCCTCAGCTCAAAGTCTGATTCACCTCCACGCAGTGTCTGATTCAACCCCTGCAATGTCTGATTCACCACCCGCAATGTCTGATTCACACCCCGCAATGTCTGATTCACCCTCAGCTCAAAGTCTGATTCACCTCCACGCAGTGTCTGATTCAACCCCTGCAATATCTGATTCACCCCCCGCAATGTCTGATTCACCCCCCGCAATGTCTGATTCTCCCCCCGCAATGTCTGATTCACAACCCCGCAATGTCTGATTCACCCCCAACGCAATGTCTGATTCACCCCCCTCACAATGTCTGATCCACCCCCACCGCAATGACTGATTCACCACCCACAATGTCTGACTCACCACCCGCAATGTCTGATTCACCCCCCACAATGTCTGATTCTCCCCCTGCAATATCTGATTCACCCCCCGCAATGTCCGATTCACCCCCAGCAATGTCTGATTCACAACCGTGCAATGTCTGATTCTCCCCCTGCAATATCTGATTCACCCCCCCGCAAAGTCTGATTCACCCCCTGCAATGTCTGATTCACCCCCCGCAATGTCTGATTCTCCCCCCCGCAATGTCTGATTCACAACCCCGCAATGTCTGACTCACCCCCTCACTGTCTGATCCACCCCCACCGCAATGACTGATTCACCACCCACAATGTCTGATTGACCACCCGCAATGTCTGATACACGCCTCCCCGCAATGTCTGATTCACCCTCCGCAATGTTTGATTCACACCCCGCAATGCCTGATTCACCTCCCCCGCAATGTCTGATTCACCCCCCCGCAATGTCTGATTCAACCCCCCGCAATGCCTGATTCACCTCCCCCGCAATGTCTGATTCATTCCCCTCAATGTCTGATTTACCCCCCCGCCATGTCTGATTCAACACCCCGCAATATCTGATTCACCCCCCCCGCAATGTCTGATTCACACCCCGCAATGTCTGATTCACCACCCCCCCGCAATGTCTGATTCACGCCCAACCCCGCAATGTCTGATTCACCCCCCCGAAATGTCAGATTCACCCTCCCCGCAATGTCTGATTCACACCCTGCAATGTCTGATTCACCCCACCACAATGTCTGATTCACGCCCAACCCCACAATGTCTGATTCACACCCACGCAATGTCTGATTCACACACCGCAATGTCTGATTCACCCCACCACAATGTCTGATTCACCCCGCAATGTCTGATTCACCCCCCGCAATGTCTGATTCACAACCCCGCAATGTCAGATTCCCCCCCCACAATGTCTGATTCAACCCCCGCAATGTCTGATTCACCACCCCCACAATGTCTGATTAACCCCCCCGCAATGTCTGATTCACCCCCCTGCAATGTCTGATTCAACCCCCCCGCAATGTCTGATTCGCACCCTGCAATGTCTGATTCACCCCCCCATGTCTGATTCACCCCACCACAATGTCTGATTCACCCCGCAATGCCTGATTCACCCCCGCGCAATGTCTGATTCACACCCCCGCCATGTCTGATTCACCCCCCCCGCAATGTCTGATTCACACCCCGCAATGTCTGATTCACCCTCAGCTCAAAGTCTGATTCACCTCCACGCAGTGTCTGATTCAACCCCTGCAATGTCTGATTCACCACCCGCAATGTCTGATTCACCGCCCGCAATGTCTGATTCACCCCCCCCTGCAAGGTCGGTATCACCCCCCGACAATGTCTGATTCAACCCCCGCAATGTCTGATTCACGCCCCGCAATGTCTGATTCACTCCCCGCAATGTCTGATTCACCCCCGCAATGTCTGATTCACCACCCGCAATGCCTGAATCACCCCCCCCCCGCCAGGTCTGATTCACCCCCCCCACAATGTCTGATTCACCCCGCAATGTCTGATTCACCCCCCCGCAATGTCTGATTCACCCCCAGCACAATGTCTGATTCACCCCAACGCAGTGTCTGATTCACCCCCCCCGCCTCACAATGTCTGATTCACACACCCCGCAAGGTCAAATTCACCCCCGCAATGTCTGATTCACACCGCAATGTCTGAGTCACCCCCCCGCAATGTCTGATTCACCCCCCGCAATGTCTGATTCACCCCCCGCAATGTCTGAGTCACCCCCCCGCAATGTCTGATTCACCCCCCGCAATGTCTGATTCACCCCCCGCAATGTCTGATTCACCTCCCGCAATGTCAGATTCACCACCCCCGCAATGTCTGATTAACACCCCCGCAATGTCCGATTCACACCCCGCAATGTCTGATTCACCCCCCCCGCCCCGCAATGTCTGATTCACCCCCTGCAACGTCTGATTCAACCCCCGCAATGTCTAATTCACCATCCGCGCAATGTCTGATTCAACCCGCGCAATGTCTAATTCACCCCCTCCCCGCAATGCCTGATTCACCCCCTCCGCAAAGTTTGATTCACCCCCCATAATGTCTGATTAACCCCCCCGCAATGTCTGATTCAACCCCCGCAATGCCAGATTCACCCCGCCGCAATGTCCGATTCACCACCCGCAATGTCTGATTCACCACCCGCAATGTCTGATTCACCAGCCGCAATGTCTGATTCACCACCCGCAATGTCTGATTCACCCACCGCAATGTCTGATTCACCCCTGGGAATGTCTGATTCAACCCCCGCAATGTCTGATTCAACCCTTGCAATGTCTGATTCACCCCCTGCAATGTCAGATTCACCCCCCGCAATGTCTGATTCACTCCCCCCGCAATGTCTGATTCTCCCCCTGCAATATCTGATTCACCCCCCGCAATGTCTGATTCACCCCCCGCAATGTCTGATTCTCCCCCCGCAATGTCTGATTCACCACCCGCAATGTCTGATTCACCCCTGGGAATGTCTGATTCAACCCCCGCAATGTCTGATTCAACCCTTGCAATGTCTGATTCACTCCCCCAGCAATGTCTGATTCTCCCCCTGCAATATCTGATTCACCCCCCCGCAATGTCTGATTCACCCCCCGCAATGTCTGATTCTCCCCCCGCAATGTCTGATTCACAACCCCGCAATGTCTGATTCACCCCCAACGCAATGTCTGATTCACCCCCCTCACAATGTCTGATCCACCCCCACCGCAATGACTGATTCACCACCCACAATGTCTGACTCACCACCCGCAATGTCTGATTCACCCCCCACAATGTCTGATTCTCCCCCTGCAATATCTGATTCAACCCCCGCAATGTCCGATTCACCCCCAGCAATGTCTGATTCACAACCGTGCAATGTCTGATTCTCCCCCTGCAATATCTGATTCACCCCCCCGCAAAGTCTGATTCACCCCCTGCAATGTCTGATTCACCCCCCGCAATGTCTGATTCTCCCCCCCGCAATGTCTGATTCACAACCCCGCAATGTCTGACTCACCCCCCTCACTGTCTGATCCACCCCCACCGCAATGACTGATTCACCACCCACAATGTCTGATTGACCACCCGCAATGTCTGATACACGCCTCCCCGCAATGTCTGATTCACCCTCCGCAATGTTTGATTCACACCCCGCAATGCCTGATTCACCTCCCCCGCAATGTCTGATTCACCCCCCCCGCAATGTCTGATTCAACCCCCCGCAATGCCTGATTCACCTCCCCCGCAATGTCTGATTCATTCCCCTCAATGTCTGATTTACCCCCCCCGCCATGTCTGATTCAACACCCCGCAATATCTGATTCACTCCACCCCACGCAATGTCTGATTCACCCCCCGCAATGTCTGATTCACGCCCAGCAATGTCTGATTCACCCCCCGCAATGTCTGATTCACCCCCCGCAATGTCTGATTCACCCTCCGCAATGTCTGATTCACACCCCGCAATGTCTGATTCACCTCCCGCAATGTCTGATTCACCTCCCGCAATGTCAGATTCACCACCCCCGCAATGTCTGATTAACACCCCCGCAATGTCCGATTCACACCCCGCAATGTCTGATTCACCCCCCCGCCCCGCAATGTCTGATTCACCCCCTGCAACGTCTGATTCAACCCCCGCAATGTCTAATTCACCATCCGCGCAATGTCTGATTCAACCCGCGCAATGTCTAATTCACCCCCTCCCCGCAATGCCTGATTCACCCCCTCCGCAAAGTTTGATTCACCCCCCATAATGTCTGATTAACCCCCCCGCAATGTCTGATTCAACCCCCGCAATGCCAGATTCACCCCGCCGCAATGTCCGATTCACCACCCGCAATGTCTGATTCACCACCCGCAATGTCTGATTCACCAGCCGCAATGTCTGATTCACCACCCGCAATGTCTGATTCACCCACCGCAATGTCTGATTCACCCCTGGGAATGTCTGATTCAACCCCCGCAATGTCTGATTCAACCCTTGCAATGTCTGATTCACCCCCTGCAATGTCAGATTCACCCCCCCGCAATGTCTGATTCACTCCCCCCGCAATGTCTGATTCTCCCCCTGCAATATCTGATTCACCCCCCGCAATGTCTGATTCACCCCCCGCAATGTCTGATTCTCCCCCCGCAATGTCTGATTCACCACCCGCAATGTCTGATTCACCCCTGGGAATGTCTGATTCAACCCCCGCAATGTCTGATTCAACCCTTGCAATGTCTGATTCACTCCCCCAGCAATGTCTGATTCTCCCCCTGCAATATCTGATTCACCCCCCGCAATGTCTGATTCACCCCCCGCAATGTCTGATTCTCCCCCCGCAATGTCTGATTCACAACCCCGCAATGTCTGATTCACCCCCAACGCAATGTCTGATTCACCCCCCTCACAATGTCTGATCCACCCCCACCGCAATGACTGATTCACCACCCACAATGTCTGACTCACCACCCGCAATGTCTGATTCACCCCCCACAATGTCTGATTCTCCCCCTGCAATATCTGATTCAACCCCCGCAATGTCCGATTCACCCCCAGCAATGTCTGATTCACAACCGTGCAATGTCTGATTCTCCCCCTGCAATATCTGATTCACCCCCCCGCAAAGTCTGATTCACCCCCTGCAATGTCTGATTCACCCCCCGCAATGTCTGATTCTCCCCCCCGCAATGTCTGATTCACAACCCCGCAATGTCTGACTCACCCCCCTCACTGTCTGATCCACCCCCCACCGCAATGACTGATTCACCACCCACAATGTCTGATTGACCACCCGCAATGTCTGATACACGCCTCCCCGCAATGTCTGATTCACCCTCCGCAATGTTTGATTCACACCCCGCAATGCCTGATTCACCTCCCCCGCAATGTCTGATTCACCTCCCCCGCAATGTCTGATTCAACCCCCTGCAATGCCTGATTCACCTCCCCCGCAATGTCTGATTCATTCCCCTCAATGTCTGATTTACCCCCCCGCCATGTCTGATTCAACACCCCACAATATCTGATTCACCCCACCCCACGCAATGTCTGATTCACACCCCGCAATGTCTGATTCACGCCCAGCAATGTCTGATTCACCCCCCGCAATGTCTGATTCACCCCCTGCAATGACTGATTCACCCACCTGCAATGTCTGATGCACCCCCCCGCAATGTCTGATTAACACCCCCCGCAATGTCTGATTCACCCCCCCAAAGTATGACTCACCACCCACAATGTCTGATTCAACACCCGCAATGTCTGATTCACTACCCGCAATGTCTGATTAAACCCCCGCCATGTCTGATTAAACCCCCCGCAATGTCTGATTCACCCCCCCACAAAGTCTGATTAACCCCCCACTATGCCTGATTCACCCCACCTCCCGCAATATCTGATTTGCCCCACAATGTCTGATTCACGCCCAGCCCCGCAATGTCTGATTCGCTCCCCCGCAATGTCTGATTCACCCCCCCGCAATGTCTGATTCACACTCCGCAATGTCTGATTCACCCCCCCGCAATGTCTGATTCACCCCCCCGCAATGTCTGATTCACACCCCCGCAATGTCTGATTCACCCCCCCCCGCAATGTCTGATTCACACCCCGCAATGTCTGATTCACCACCCCCCGCAATGTCTGATTCACGCCCAACCCCGCAATGTCTGATTCACCCCCCGAAATGTCAGATTCACCCTCCCCGCAATGTCTGATTCACACCCTGCAATGTCTGATTCACCCCACCACAATGTCTGATTCACGCCCAACCCCACAATGTCTGATTCACACCCACGCAATGTCTGATTCACACACCGCAATGTCTGATTCACCCCACCACAATGTCTGATTCACCCCGCAATGTCTGATTCACCCCCCGCAATGTCTGATTCACAACCCCGCAATGTCAGATTCCCCCCCCACAATGTCTGATTCAACCCCCGCAATGTCTGATTCACCACCCCCACAATGTCTGATTAACCCCCCCGCAATGTCTGATTCACCCCCCTGCAATGTCTGATTCAACCCCCCCGCAATGTCTGATTCGCACCCTGCAATGTCTGATTCACCCCCCTATGTCTGATTCACCCCACCACAATGTCTGATTCACCCCGCAATGCCTGATTCACCCCCGCGCAATGTCTGATTCACACCCCGCAATGTCTGATTCACCCTCAGCTCAAAGTCTGATTCACCTCCACGCAGTGTCTGATTCAACCCCTGCAATGTCTGATTCACCACCCGCAATGTCTGATTCACACCCCGCAATGTCTGATTCACCCTCAGCTCAAAGTCTGATTCACCTCCACGCAGTGTCTGATTCAACCCCTGCAATATCTGATTCACCCCCCCGCAATGTCTGATTCACCCCCCGCAATGTCTGATTCTCCCCCCGCAATGTCTGATTCACAACCCCGCAATGTCTGATTCACCCCCAACGCAATGTCTGATTCACCCCCCTCACAATGTCTGATCCACCCCCACCGCAATGACTGATTCACCACCCACAATGTCTGAATCACCACCCGCAATGTCTGATTCACCCCCCACAATGTCTGATTCTGCCCCTGCAATATCTGATTCACCCCCCGCAATGTCCGATTCACCCCCAGCAATGTCTGATTCACAACTGTGCAATGTCTGATTCTCCCCCTGCAATATCTGATTCACCCCCCCGCAATGTCTGATTCACCCCCCCCGCAATGTCTGATTCAACCCCCCCGCAATGCCTGATTCACCTCCCCCGCAATGTCTGATTCATTCCCCTCAATGTCTGATTTACCCCCCCGCCATGTCTGATTCAACACCCCGCAATATCTGATTCACCCCCCCCGCAATGTCTGATTCACACCCCGCAATGTCTGATTCACCACCCGCAATGTCTGATACACGCCTCCCCGCAATGTCTGATTCACCCTCCGCAATGTTTGATTCACACCCCGCAATGCCTGATTCACCTCCCCCGCAATGTCTGATTCACCCCCCCCCGCAATGTCTGATTCAACCCCCCGCAATGCCTGATTCACCTCCCCCCGCAATGTCTGATTCATTCCCCTCAATGTCTGATTTACCCCCCCGCCATGTCTGATTCAACACCCCGCAATATCTGATTCACCCCCCCGCAATGTCTGATTCACACCCCGCAATGTCTGATTCACCACCCCCCGCAATGTCTGATTCACGCCCAACCCCGCAATGTCTGATTCACCCCCCCGAAATGTCAGATTCACCCTCCCCGCAATGTCTGATTCACACCCTGCAATGTCTGATTCACCCCACCACAATGTCTGATTCACGCCCAACCCCACAATGTCTGATTCACACCCACGCAATGTCTGATTCACACACCGCAATGTCTGATTCACCCCACCACAATGTCTGATTCACCCCGCAATGTCTGATTCACCCCCCGCAATGTCTGATTCACAACCCCGCAATGTCAGATTCCCCCCCCACAATGTCTGATTCAACCCCCGCAATGTCTGATTCACCACCCCCACAATGTCTGATTAACCCCCCCGCAATGTCTGATTCACCCCCCTGCAATGTCTGATTCAACCCCCCCGCAATGTCTGATTCGCACCCTGCAATGTCTGATTCACCCCCCCATGTCTGATTCACCCCACCACAATGTCTGATTCACCCCGCAATGCCTGATTCACCCCCGCGCAATGTCTGATTCACACCCCCGCCATGTCTGATTCACCCCCCCCGCAATGTCTGATTCACACCCCGCAATGTCTGATTCACCCTCAGCTCAAAGTCTGATTCACCTCCACGCAGTGTCTGATTCAACCCCTGCAATGTCTGATTCACCACCCGCAATGTCTGATTCACCGCCCGCAATGTCTGATTCACCCCCCCTGCAAGGTCGGTATCACCCCCCGACAATGTCTGATTCAACCCCCGCAATGTCTGATTCACCCCCCGCAATGTCTGATTCACCCCCCGCAATGTCTGATTCACCCCCCGCAATGTCTGATTCACCACCCGCAATGCCTGAATCACCCCCCCCCGCCAGGTCTGATTCACCCCCCCCACAATGTCTGATTCACCCCGCAATGTCTGATTCACCCCCCGCAATGTCTGATTCACCCCCAGCACAATGTCTGATTCACCCCAACGCAGTGTCTGATTCACCCCCCCCGCCTCACAATGTCTGATTCACACACCCCGCAAGGTCAAATTCACCCCCGCAATGTCTGATTCACACCGCAATGTCTTAGTCACCCCCCCGCAATGTCTGATTCAACCCCCGCAATGTCTGATTCACCCCCCGCAATGTCTGAGTCACCCCCCCGCAATGTCTGATTCACCCCCCGCAATGTCTGATTCACCCCCCGCAATGTCTGATTCACCTCCCGCAATGTCAGATTCACCACCCCCCCAATGTCTGATTAACACCCCCGCAATGTCCGATTCACACCCCGCAATGTCTGATTCACCCCCCCGCCCCGCAATGTCTGATTCACCCCCTGCAACGTCTGATTCAACCCCCGCAATGTCTAATTCACCATCCGCGCAATGTCTGATTCAACCCGCGCAATGTCTAATTCACCCCCTCCCCGCAATGCCTGATTCACCCCCTCCGCAAAGTTTGATTCACCCCCCGTAATGTCTGATTAACCCCCCCGCAATGTCTGATTCAACCCCCGCAATGCCAGAATCACCCCGCCGCAATGTCCGATTCACCACCCGCAATGTCTGATTCACCACCCGCAATGTCTGATTCACCAGCCGCAATGTCTGATTCACCACCCGCAATGTCTGATTCACCCACCGCAATGTCTGATTCACCCCTGGGAATGTCTGATTCAACCCCCGCAATGTCTGATTCAACCCTTGCAATGTCTGATTCAACCCCTGCAATGTCAGATTCACCCCCCGCAATGTCTGATTCACTCCCCCCGCAATGTCTGATTCTCCCCCTGCAATATCTGATTCACCCCCCGCAATGTCTGATTCACCCCCCGCAATGTCTGATTCTCCCCCCGCAATGTCTGATTCACCACCCGCAATGTCTGATTCACCCACCGCAATGTCTGATTCACCCCTGGGAATGTCTGATTCAACCCCCGCAATGTCTGATTCAACCCTTGCAATGTCTGATTCACCCCCCGCAATGTCTGATTCACCCCCCACAATGTCTGATTCACTCCCCCAGCAATGTCTGATTCTCCCCCTGCAATATCTGATTCACCCCCCGCAATGTCTGATTCACCCCCCGCAATGTCTGATTCTCCCCCCGCAATGTCTGATTCACAACCCCGCAATGTCTGATTCACCCCCAACGCAATGTCTGATTCAGCCCCCTCACAATGTCTGATCCACCCCCACCGCAATGACTGATTCACCACCCACAATGTCTGACTCACCACCCGCAATGTCTGATTCACCCCCCACAATGTCTGATTCTCCCCCTGCAATATCTGATTCACCCCCCGCAATGTCCGATTCACCCCCAGCAATGTCTGATTCACAACCGTGCAATGTCTGATTCTCCCCCTGCAATATCTGATTCACCCCCCCGCAAAGTCTGATTCACCCCCTGCAATGTCTGATTCACCCCCCGCAATGTCTGATTCTCCCCCCCGCAATGTCTGATTCACAACCCCGCAATGTCTGACTCACCCCCCTCACTGTCTGATCCACCCCCACCGCAATGACTGATTCACCACCCACAATGTCTGATTGACCACCCGCAATGTCTGATACACGCCTCCCCGCAATGTCTGATTCACCCTCCGCAATGTTTGATTCACACCCCGCAATGCCTGATTCACCTCCCCCGCAATGTCTGATTCACCCCCCCCGCAATGTCTGATTCAACCCCCCGCAATGCCTGATTCACCTCCCCCGCAATGTCTGATTCATTCCCCTCAATGTCTGATTTACCCCCCCGCCATGCCTGATTCAACACCCCGCAATATCTGATTCACCCCCCCCGCAATGTCTGATTCACACCCCGCAATGTCTGATTCACCACCCCCCGCAATGTCTGATTCACGCCCAACCCCGCAATGTCTGATTCACCCCCCCGAAATGTCAGATTCACCCTCCCCGCAATGTCTGATTCACACCCTGCAATGTCTGATTCACTCCACCACAATGTCTGATTCACGCCCAACCCCACAATGTCTGATTCACACCCACGCAATGTCTGATTCACACACCGCAATGTCTGATTCACCCCACCACAATGTCTGATTCACCCCGCAATGTCTGATTCACCCCCCGCAATGTCTGATTCACCACCCCCACAATGTCTGATTAACCCCCCCGCAATGTCTGATTCACCCCCCTGCAATGTCTGATTCAACCCCCCCGCAATGTCTGATTCGCACCCTGCAATATCTGATTCACCCCCCCATGTCTGATTCACCCCACCACAATGTCTGATTCACCCCGCAATGCCTGATTCACCCCCGCGCAATGTCTGATTCACACCCCCGCCATGTCTGATTCACCCCCCCCGCAATGTCTGATTCACACCCCGCAATGTCTGATTCACCCTCAGCTCAAAGTCTGATTCACCTCCACGCAGTGTCTGATTCAACCCCTGCAATGTCTGATTCACCACCCGCAATGTCTGATTCACCGCCCGCAATGTCTGATTCATCCCCCTGCAAGGTCGGTATCACCCCCCGACAATGTCTGATTCAACCCCCGCAATGTCTGATTCACCCCCCGCAATGTCTGATTCACCCCCCGCAATGTCTGATTCACCCCCCGCAATGTCTGATTCACCACCCGCAATGCCTGAATCACCCCCCCCGGCCAGGTCTGATTCACCCCCCCCACAATGTCTGATTCACCCCGCAATGTCTGATTCACCCCCCGCAATGTCTGATTCACCCCCAGCACAATGTCTGATTCACCCCAACGCAGTGTCTGATTCACCCCCCCGCCTCACAATGTCTGATTCACACACCCCGCAAGGTCAAATTCACCCCCGCAATGTCTGATTCACACCGCAATGTCTGAGTCACCCCCCCGCAATGTCTGATTCACCCCCCGCAATGTCTGATTCACCCCCCGCAATGTCTGAGTCACCCCCCCGCAATGTCTGATTCACCCCCCGCAATGTCTGATTCACCCCCCGCAATGTCTGATTCACCTCCCGCAATGTCAGATTCACCACCCCCCCAATGTCTGATTAACACCCCCGCAATGTCCGATTCACACCCCGCAATGTCTGATTCACCCCCCCGCCCCGCAATGTCTGATTCACCCCCTGCAACGTCTGATTCAACCCCCGCAATGTCTAATTCACCATCCGCGCAATGTCTGATTCAACCCGCGCAATGTCTAATTCACCCCCTCCCCGCAATGCCTGATTCACCCCCTCCGCAAAGTTTGATTCACCCCCCGTAATGTCTGATTAACGCCCCCGCAATGTCTGATTCAACCCCCGCAATGCCAGATTCACCCCGCCGCAATGTCCGATTCACCACCCGCAATGTCTGATTCACCACCCGCAATGTCTGATCCACACCCAGCAATGTCTGATTCACCCCCCGCAATGTCTGATTCACCCCCCACAATGTCTGATTCACTACCCCGCAATGTCTGATTCTCCCCCTGCAATATCTGATTCACCCCCCGCAATGTCTGATTCACCCCCCGCAATGTCTGATTCTCCCCCCGCAATGTCTGATTCACAACCCCGCAATGTCTGATTCACCCCCAACGCAATGTCTGATTCACCCCCCTCACAATGTCTGATCCACCCCCACCGCAATGACTGATTCACCACCCACAATGTCTGACTCACCACCCGCAATGTCTGATTCACCCCCCACAATGTCTGATTCTCCCCCTGCAATATCTGATTCACCCCCCGCAATGTCCGATTCACCCCCAGCAATGTCTGATTCACAACCGTGCAATGTCTGATTCTCCCCCTGCAATATCTGATTCACCCCCCCGCAATGTCTGATTCACCCCCTGCAATATCTGATTCACCCCCCGCAATGTCTGATTCTCCCCCCCGCAATGTCTGATTCACAACCCCGCAATGTCTGACTCACCCCCCTCATTGTCTGATCCACCCCCACCGCAATGACTGATTCACCACCCACAATGTCTGATTGACCACCCGCAATGTCTGATACACGCCTCCCCGCAATGTCTGATTCACCCTCCGCAATGTTTGATTCACACCCCGCAATGCCTGATTCACCTCCCCCGCAATGTCTGATTCACCCCCCCCGCAATGTCTGATTCAACCCCCCGCAATGCCTGATTCACCTCCCCCGCAATGTCTGATTCATTCCCCTCAATGTCTGATTTACCCCCCCGCCATGTCTGATTCAACACCCCACAATATCTGATTCACTCCACCCCACGCAATGTCTGATTCACCCCCCGCAATGTCTGATTCACGCCCAGCAATGTCTGATTCACCCCCCGCAATGTCTGATTCACCCCCCGCAATGTCTGATTCACCCTCCGCAATGTCTGATTCACACCCCGCAATGTCTGATTCACCTCCCCCGCAATGTCTGATTCACCTCCCCCGCAATGTCTGATTCATTCCCCTCAATGTCTAATTTACCCCCCCGCCATGTCTGATTCAACACCCCACAATATCTGATTCACCCCACCCCACGCAATGTCTGATTCACCCCCCGCAATGTCTGATTCACGCCCAGCAATGTCTGATTCACCTCCCGCAATGTCTGATTCACCCCCCGCCATGTCTGATTAACCCCGCCGCAAGGTCTGATTCACCCCCCACAATATCTGATTAACCCCCCGTTCTGTCTGATTCACCCCAACTCCTGCAATATTTGATTCACCCCCCGCCATGTCTGATTCACCCCACCAGAATGTCTGATACACCCCGCAATGACTGATTCACCCCCCGCAGTGTCTGATTCACCCACCCGCAATGTCTGATTAAACCCCCGCAATGTCTGATTCACCCCCCGCAATGTCTGATTCACCTCCCGCAGTGCCAGATTCAATAGCCCCCCAATGTCTGATTAACCCCCCCGCAATGTCTGATTAACCCCCCTGCAATGTCCGATTCACACCCCGCAATGTCTGATTCACCCCCCCGCCCCGCAATGTCTGATTCACCCCCCCCGCAATGTCTGATTCACCCCCCCCGCAATATCTGATTCACCTCCCAGTAATATCTGATTCACCCCCCCCGCAATGCCTGATTCACCCCCTGCAACGTCTGATTCAACCCCCGCAATGTCTAATTCACCATCCGCGCAATGTCTGATTCAACCCGCGCAATGTCTAATTCACCCAATTCACAATTCACAATTCAAATCGCTTTATTGGCATGATAAGTTACATCTTATGTTGCCAAAGCATCAAAATACATTTATGGTTTAGCACATAAACGCAGTTCTATTCATACAGTGTATAAACAGGTATATCCCTGAGTGTATAAATATACATTCGCATTGTTTATATATATTCTTTTCTTAGTTTACTGGTTGTCCCTCTGTTCATGGCAAGCCCCTCCCCGCAATGCCTGATTCACCCCCTCCGCAATGTTTGATTCACACCCCGCAATGTCTGATTAACCCCCCCGCAATGTCTGATTCAACCCCCGCAATGCCAGATTCACACCGCCGCAATGTCCGATTCACCACCGCAATGTCTGATTCACCACCCGCAATGTCTGATTCACCACCCGCAATGTCTGATTCACCCCCCGCAATGCCTGAATCACCCCCCCCGCCAGGTCTGATTCACCCCCCGTCAATGTCAGATTCACCCCCCCCACAATGTCTGATTCACCCCGCAATGTCTGATTCACCCCCCGCAATGTCTGATTCACCCCCAGCTCAATGTCTGATTCACCCCCACGCAGTGTCTGATTCAACCCCCGCAGTGTCTGATTCACCACCCCGCAATGTCCGATTCACCCCCCCTGCAATGTCTGATTCACCCCCCCGCCTCACAATGTCTGATTCACACACCCCGCAAGGTCTAATTCACCCCCGCAATGTCTGATTCACACCGCAATGTCTGATTCACCCCCTGCAATGTCTGATTCACCCCCGAATGTCTGATTCACCCCCCGCAATGTCTGATTCACCTCCCGCAATGTCAGATTCACCACCCGCCAATGTCCGATTAACCCCCCCGCAATGTCCGATTCACACCCCGCAATGTCTGATTCACCCCCCCGCCCCGCAATGTCTGATTCACCCCCCCCGCAATATCTGATTCACCTCCCAGCAATATCTGATTCACCCCCCCGGCAATGTCTGATTCACCCCCTGCAACGTCTGATTCAACTCCAGCAATGTCTAATTCACCATCCGCGCAATGTCAGATTCAACCCGCGCAATGTCTAATTCACCCCCCTGCCCGCAATGCCTGATTCACCCCCTCCGCAAAGTTTGATTCACCCCCCGCAATGTCTGATTAACCCCCCCGCAATGTCCGATTCACACCCCGCAATGTCTGATTCACCCCCCCGCCCCGCAATGTCTGATTCACCTCCCCCGCAATGTCTGATTCACCCCCCCCGCAATGTCTGATTCAACCCCCCGCAATGCCTGATTCACCTCCCCCGCAATGTCTGATTCATTCCCCTCAATGTCTGATTTACCCCCCCGCCATGCCTGATTCAACACCCCGCAATATCTGATTCACCCCCCCCGCAATGTCTGATTCACACCCCGCAATGTCTGATTCACCACCCCCCGCAATGTCTGATTCACGCCCAACCCCGCAATGTCTGATTCACCCCCCCGAAATGTCAGATTCACCCTCCCCGCAATGTCTGATTCACACCCTGCAATGTCTGATTCACTCCACCACAATGTCTGATTCACGCCCAACCCCACAATGTCTGATTCACACCCACGCAATGTCTGATTCACACACCGCAATGTCTGATTCACCCCACCACAATGTCTGATTCACCCCGCAATGTCTGATTCACCCCCCGCAATGTCTGATTCACCACCCCCACAATGTCTGATTAACCCCCCCGCAATGTCTGATTCACCCCCCTGCAATGTCTGATTCAACCCCCCCGCAATGTCTGATTCGCACCCTGCAATATCTGATTCACCCCCCCATGTCTGATTCACCCCACCACAATGTCTGATTCACCCCGCAATGCCTGATTCACCCCCGCGCAATGTCTGATTCACACCCCCGCCATGTCTGATTCACCCCCCCCGCAATGTCTGATTCACACCCCGCAATGTCTGATTCACCCTCAGCTCAAAGTCTGATTCACCTCCACGCAGTGTCTGATTCAACCCTGCAATGTCTGATTCACCACCCGCAATGTCTGATTCACCGCCCGCAATGTCTGATTCATCCCCCTGCAAGGTCGGTATCACCCCCCGACAATGTCTGATTCAACCCCCGCAATGTCTGATTCACCCCCCGCAATGTCTGATTCACCCCCCGCAATGTCTGATTCACCCCCCGCAATGTCTGATTCACCACCCGCAATGCCTGAATCACCCCCCCCGGCCAGGTCTGATTCACCCCCCCCACAATGTCTGATTCACCCCGCAATGTCTGATTCACCCCCCGCAATGTCTGATTCACCCCCAGCACAATGTCTGATTCACCCCAACGCAGTGTCTGATTCACCCCCCCGCCTCACAATGTCTGATTCACACACCCCGCAAGGTCAAATTCACCCCCGCAATGTCTGATTCACACCGCAATGTCTGAGTCACCCCCCCGCAATGTCTGATTCACCCCCCGCAATGTCTGATTCACCCCCCGCAATGTCTGAGTCACCCCCCCGCAATGTCTGATTCACCCCCCGCAATGTCTGATTCACCCCCCGCAATGTCTGATTCACCTCCCGCAATGTCAGATTCACCACCCCCCCAATGTCTGATTAACACCCCCGCAATGTCCGATTCACACCCCGCAATGTCTGATTCACCCCCCCGCCCCGCAATGTCTGATTCACCCCCTGCAACGTCTGATTCAACCCCCGCAATGTCTAATTCACCATCCGCGCAATGTCTGATTCAACCCGCGCAATGTCTAATTCACCCCCTCCCCGCAATGCCTGATTCACCCCCTCCGCAAAGTTTGATTCACCCCCCGTAATGTCTGATTAACGCCCCCGCAATGTCTGATTCAACCCCCGCAATGCCAGATTCACCCCGCCGCAATGTCCGATTCACCACCCGCAATGTCTGATTCACCACCCGCAATGTCTGATCCACACCCAGCAATGTCTGATTCACCCCCCGCAATGTCTGATTCACCCCCCACAATGTCTGATTCACTACCCCGCAATGTCTGATTCTCCCCCTGCAATATCTGATTCACCCCCCGCAATGTCTGATTCACCCCCCGCAATGTCTGATTCTCCCCCCGCAATGTCTGATTCACAACCCCGCAATGTCTGATTCACCCCCAACGCAATGTCTGATTCACCCCCCTCACAATGTCTGATCCACCCCCACCGCAATGACTGATTCACCACCCACAATGTCTGACTCACCACCCGCAATGTCTGATTCACCCCCCACAATGTCTGATTCTCCCCCTGCAATATCTGATTCACCCCCCGCAATGTCCGATTCACCCCCAGCAATGTCTGATTCACAACCGTGCAATGTCTGATTCTCCCCCTGCAATATCTGATTCACCCCCCCGCAATGTCTGATTCACCCCCTGCAATATCTGATTCACCCCCCGCAATGTCTGATTCTCCCCCCCGCAATGTCTGATTCACAACCCCGCAATGTCTGACTCACCCCCCTCATTGTCTGATCCACCCCCACCGCAATGACTGATTCACCACCCACAATGTCTGATTGACCACCCGCAATGTCTGATACACGCCTCCCCGCAATGTCTGATTCACCCTCCGCAATGTTTGATTCACACCCCGCAATGCCTGATTCACCTCCCCCGCAATGTCTGATTCACCCCCCCCGCAATGTCTGATTCAACCCCCCGCAATGCCTGATTCACCTCCCCCGCAATGTCTGATTCATTCCCCTCAATGTCTGATTTACCCCCCCGCCATGTCTGATTCAACACCCCACAATATCTGATTCACTCCACCCCACGCAATGTCTGATTCACCCCCCGCAATGTCTGATTCACGCCCAGCAATGTCTGATTCACCCCCCGCAATGTCTGATTCACCCCCCGCAATGTCTGATTCACCCTCCGCAATGTCTGATTCACACCCCGCAATGTCTGATTCACCTCCCCCGCAATGTCTGATTCACCTCCCCCGCAATGTCTGATTCATTCCCCTCAATGTCTAATTTACCCCCCCGCCATGTCTGATTCAACACCCCACAATATCTGATTCACCCCACCCCACGCAATGTCTGATTCACCCCCCGCAATGTCTGATTCACGCCCAGCAATGTCTGATTCACCTCCCGCAATGTCTGATTCACCCCCCGCCATGTCTGATTAACCCCGCCGCAAGGTCTGATTCACCCCCCACAATATCTGATTAACCCCCCGTTCTGTCTGATTCACCCCAACTCCTGCAATATTTGATTCACCCCCGCCATGTCTGATTCACCCCACCAGAATGTCTGATACACCCCGCAATGACTGATTCACCCCCCGCAGTGTCTGATTCACCCACCCGCAATGTCTGATTAAACCCCCGCAATGTCTGATTCACCCCCCGCAATGTCTGATTCACCTCCCGCAGTGCCAGATTCAATAGCCCCCCAATGTCTGATTAACCCCCCCGCAATGTCTGATTAACCCCCCTGCAATGTCCGATTCACACCCCGCAATGTCTGATTCACCCCCCCGCCCCGCAATGTCTGATTCACCCCCCCCGCAATGTCTGATTCACCCCCCCCGCAATATCTGATTCACCTCCCAGTAATATCTGATTCACCCCCCCCGCAATGCCTGATTCACCCCCTGCAACGTCTGATTCAACCCCCGCAATGTCTAATTCACCATCCGCGCAATGTCTGATTCAACCCGCGCAATGTCTAATTCACCCAATTCACAATTCACAATTCAAATCGCTTTATTGGCATGATAAGTTACATCTTATGTTGCCAAAGCATCAAAATACATTTATGGTTTAGCACATAAACGCAGTTCTATTCATACAGTGTATAAACAGGTATATCCCTGAGTGTATAAATATACATTCGCATTGTTTATATATATTCTTTTCTTAGTTTACTGGTTGTCCCTCTGTTCATGGCAAGCCCCTCCCCGCAATGCCTGATTCACCCCCTCCGCAATGTTTGATTCACACCCCGCAATGTCTGATTAACCCCCCCGCAATGTCTGATTCAACCCCCGCAATGCCAGATTCACACCGCCGCAATGTCCGATTCACCACCCGCAATGTCTGATTCACCACCCGCAATGTCTGATTCACCACCCGCAATGTCTGATTCACCCCCCGCAATGCCTGAATCACCCCCCCCGCCAGGTCTGATTCACCCCCCGTCAATGTCAGATTCACCCCCCCCACAATGTCTGATTCACCCCGCAATGTCTGATTCACCCCCCGCAATGTCTGATTCACCCCCAGCTCAATGTCTGATTCACCCCCACGCAGTGTCTGATTCAACCCCCGCAGTGTCTGATTCACCACCCCGCAATGTCCGATTCACCCCCCTGCAATGTCTGATTCACCCCCCCGCCTCACAATGTCTGATTCACACACCCCGCAAGGTCTAATTCACCCCCGCAATGTCTGATTCACACCGCAATGTCTGATTCACCCCCTGCAATGTCTGATTCACCCCCCGCAATGTCTGATTCACCCCCCGCAATGTCTGATTCACCTCCCGCAATGTCAGATTCACCACCCCGCCAATGTCCGATTAACCCCCCCGCAATGTCCGATTCACACCCCGCAATGTCTGATTCACCCCCCCGCCCCGCAATGTCTGATTCACCCCCCCCGCAATATCTGATTCACCTCCCAGCAATATCTGATTCACCCCCCCGGCAATGTCTGATTCACCCCCTGCAACGTCTGATTCAACTCCAGCAATGTCTAATTCACCATCCGCGCAATGTCAGATTCAACCCGCGCAATGTCTAATTCACCCCCTGCCCGCAATGCCTGATTCACCCCCTCCGCAAAGTTTGATTCACCCCCCGCAATGTCTGATTAACCCCCCCGCAATGTCCGATTCACACCCCGCAATGTCTGATTCACCCCCCCGCCCCGCAATGTCTGATTCACCCCCCCCGCAATATCTGATTCACCTCCCAGCAATATCTGATTCACCCCCCCGGCAATGTCTGATTCACCCCCTGCAACGTCTGATTCAACTCCCGCAATGTCTGATTCACCCCCCGCAATGTCTGATTCACCCCCCGCAATGTCTGAGTCACCCCCCCGCAATGTCTGATTCACCCCCCGCAATGTCTGATTCACCCCCCGCAATGTCTGATTCACCTCCCGCAATGTCAGATTCACCACCCCCCCAATGTCTGATTAACACCCCCGCAATGTCCGATTCACACCCCGCAATGTCTGATTCACCCCCCCGCCCCGCAATGTCTGATTCACCCCCTGCAACGTCTGATTCAACCCCCGCAATGTCTAATTCACCATCCGCGCAATGTCTGATTCAACCCGCGCAATGTCTAATTCACCCCCTCCCCGCAATGCCTGATTCACCCCCTCCGCAAAGTTTGATTCACCCCCCGTAATGTCTGATTAACCCCCCCGCAATGTCTGATTCAACCCCCGCAATGCCAGAATCACCCCGCCGCAATGTCCGATTCACCACCCGCAATGTCTGATTCACCACCCGCAATGTCTGATTCACCAGCCGCAATGTCTGATTCACCACCCGCAATGTCTGATTCACCCACCGCAATGTCTGATTCACCCCTGGGAATGTCTGATTCAACCCCCGCAATGTCTGATTCAACCCTTGCAATGTCTGATTCACCCCCTGCAATGTCAGATTCACCCCCCGCAATGTCTGATTCACTCCCCCCGCAATGTCTGATTCTCCCCCTGCAATATCTGATTCACCCCCCGCAATGTCTGATTCACCCCCCGCAATGTCTGATTCTCCCCCCGCAATGTCTGATTCACCACCCGCAATGTCTGATTCACCCACCGCAATGTCTGATTCACCCCTGGGAATGTCTGATTCAACCCCCGCAATGTCTGATTCAACCCTTGCAATGTCTGATTCACCCCCCGCAATGTCTGATTCACCCCCCACAATGTCTGATTCACTCCCCCAGCAATGTCTGATTCTCCCCCTGCAATATCTGATTCACCCCCCGCAATGTCTGATTCACCCCCCGCAATGTCTGATTCTCCCCCCGCAATGTCTGATTCACAACCCCGCAATGTCTGATTCACCCCCAACGCAATGTCTGATTCAGCCCCCTCACAATGTCTGATCCACCCCCACCGCAATGACTGATTCACCACCCACAATGTCTGACTCACCACCCGCAATGTCTGATTCACCCCCCACAATGTCTGATTCTCCCCCTGCAATATCTGATTCACCCCCCGCAATGTCCGATTCACCCCCAGCAATGTCTGATTCACAACCGTGCAATGTCTGATTCTCCCCCTGCAATATCTGATTCACCCCCCCGCAAAGTCTGATTCACCCCCTGCAATGTCTGATTCACCCCCCGCAATGTCTGATTCTCCCCCCCGCAATGTCTGATTCACAACCCCGCAATGTCTGACTCACCCCCCTCACTGTCTGATCCACCCCCACCGCAATGACTGATTCACCACCCACAATGTCTGATTGACCACCCGCAATGTCTGATACACGCCTCCCCGCAATGTCTGATTCACCCTCCGCAATGTTTGATTCACACCCCGCAATGCCTGATTCACCTCCCCCGCAATGTCTGATTCACCCCCCCCGCAATGTCTGATTCAACCCCCCGCAATGCCTGATTCACCTCCCCCGCAATGTCTGATTCATTCCCCTCAATGTCTGATTTACCCCCCCGCCATGTCTGATTCAACCCCCGCAATGTCTAATTCACCATCCGCGCAATGTCTGATTCAACCCGCGCAATGTCTAATTCACCCAATTCACAATTCACAATTCAAATCGCTTTATTGGCATGATAAGTTACATCTTATGTTGCCAAAGCATCAAAATACATTTATGGTTTAGCACATAAACGCAGTTCTATTCATACAGTGTATAAACAGGTATATCCCTGAGTGTATAAATATACATTCGCATTGTTTATATATATTCTTTTCTTAGTTTACTGGTTGTCCCTCTGTTCATGGCAAGCCCCTCCCCGCAATGCCTGATTCACCCCCTCCGCAATGTTTGATTCACACCCCGCAATGTCTGATTAACCCCCCCGCAATGTCTGATTCAACCCCCGCAATGCCAGATTCACACCGCCGCAATGTCCGATTCACCACCCGCAATGTCTGATTCACCACCCGCAATGTCTGATTCACCACCCGCAATGTCTGATTCACCCCCCGCAATGCCTGAATCACCCCCCCCGCCAGGTCTGATTCACCCCCCGTCAATGTCAGATTCACCCCCCCCACAATGTCTGATTCACCCCGCAATGTCTGATTCACCCCCCGCAATGTCTGATTCACCCCCAGCTCAATGTCTGATTCACCCCCACGCAGTGTCTGATTCAACCCCCGCAGTGTCTGATTCACCACCCCGCAATGTCCGATTCACCCCCCTGCAATGTCTGATTCACCCCCCCGCCTCACAATGTCTGATTCACACACCCCGCAAGGTCTAATTCACCCCCGCAATGTCTGATTCACACCGCAATGTCTGATTCACCCCCTGCAATGTCTGATTCACCCCCCGCAATGTCTGATTCACCCCCCGCAATGTCTGATTCACCTCCCGCAATGTCAGATTCACCACCCCGCCAATGTCCGATTAACCCCCCCGCAATGTCCGATTCACACCCCGCAATGTCTGATTCACCCCCCCGCCCCGCAATGTCTGATTCACCCCCCCCGCAATATCTGATTCACCTCCCAGCAATATCTGATTCACCCCCCCGGCAATGTCTGATTCACCCCCTGCAACGTCTGATTCAACTCCAGCAATGTCTAATTCACCATCCGCGCAATGTCAGATTCAACCCGCGCAATGTCTAATTCACCCCCTGCCCGCAATGCCTGATTCACCCCCTCCGCAAAGTTTGATTCACCCCCCGCAATGTCTGATTAACCCCCCCGCAATGTCCGATTCACACCCCGCAATGTCTGATTCACCCCCCCGCCCCGCAATGTCTGATTCACCCCCCCCGCAATATCTGATTCACCTCCCAGCAATATCTGATTCACCCCCCCGGCAATGTCTGATTCACCCCCTGCAACGTCTGATTCAACTCCCGCAATGTCTGATTCACCCCCCGCAATGTCTGATTCACCCCCCGCAATGTCTGAGTCACCCCCCCGCAATGTCTGATTCACCCCCCGCAATGTCTGATTCACCCCCCGCAATGTCTGATTCACCTCCCGCAATGTCAGATTCACCACCCCCCCAATGTCTGATTAACACCCCCGCAATGTCCGATTCACACCCCGCAATGTCTGATTCACCCCCCCCGCCCCGCAATGTCTGATTCACCCCCTGCAACGTCTGATTCAACCCCCGCAATGTCTAATTCACCATCCGCACAATGTCTGATTCAACCCGCGCAATGTCTAATTCACCCCCTCCCCGCAATGCCTGATTCACCCCCTCCGCAAAGTTTGATTCACCCCCCGTAATGTCTGATTAACCCCCCCGCAATGTCTGATTCAACCCCCGCAATGCCAGAATCACCCCGCCGCAATGTCCGATTCACCACCCGCAATGTCTGATTCACCACCCGCAATGTCTGATTCACCAGCCGCAATGTCTGATTCACCACCCGCAATGTCTGATTCACCCACCGCAATGTCTGATTCACCCCTGGGAATGTCTGATTCAACCCCCGCAATGTCTGATTCAACCCTTGCAATGTCTGATTCACCCCCTGCAATGTCAGATTCACCCCCCGCAATGTCTGATTCACTCCCCCCGCAATGTCTGATTCTCCCCCTGCAATATCTGATTCACCCCCCGCAATGTCTGATTCACCCCCCGCAATGTCTGATTCTCCCCCCGCAATGTCTGATTCACCACCCGCAATGTCTGATTCACCCACCGCAATGTCTGATTCACCCCTGGGAATGTCTGATTCAACCCCCGCAATGTCTGATTCAACCCTTGCAATGTCTGATTCACCCCCCGCAATGTCTGATTCACCCCCCACAATGTCTGATTCACTCCCCCAGCAATGTCTGATTCTCCCCCTGCAATATCTGATTCACCCCCCGCAATGTCTGATTCACCCCCCGCAATGTCTGATTCTCCCCCCGCAATGTCTGATTCACAACCCCGCAATGTCTGATTCACCCCCAACGCAATGTCTGATTCAGCCCCCTCACAATGTCTGATCCACCCCCACCGCAATGACTGATTCACCACCCACAATGTCTGACTCACCACCCGCAATGTCTGATTCACCCCCCACAATGTCTGATTCTCCCCCTGCAATATCTGATTCACCCCCCGCAATGTCCGATTCACCCCCAGCAATGTCTGATTCACAACCGTGCAATGTCTGATTCTCCCCCTGCAATATCTGATTCACCCCCCCGCAAAGTCTGATTCACCCCCTGCAATGTCTGATTCACCCCCCGCAATGTCTGATTCTCCCCCCCGCAATGTCTGATTCACAACCCCGCAATGTCTGACTCACCCCCCTCACTGTCTGATCCACCCCCACCGCAATGACTGATTCACCACCCACAATGTCTGATTGACCACCCGCAATGTCTGATACACGCCTCCCCGCAATGTCTGATTCACCCTCCGCAATGTTTGATTCACACCCCGCAATGCCTGATTCACCTCCCCCGCAATGTCTGATTCACCCCCCCCGCAATGTCTGATTCAACCCCCCGCAATGCCTGATTCACCTCCCCCGCAATGTCTGATTCATTCCCCTCAATGTCTGATTTACCCCCCCGCCATGCCTGATTCAACACCCCGCAATATCTGATTCACCCCCCCCGCAATGTCTGATTCACACCCCGCAATGTCTGATTCACCACCCCCCGCAATGTCTGATTCACGCCCAACCCCGCAATGTCTGATTCACCCCCCCGAAATGTCAGATTCACCCTCCCCGCAATGTCTGATTCACACCCTGCAATGTCTGATTCACTCCACCACAATGTCTGATTCACGCCCAACCCCACAATGTCTGATTCACACCCACGCAATGTCTGATTCACACACCGCAATGTCTGATTCACCCCACCACAATGTCTGATTCACCCCGCAATGTCTGATTCACCCCCCGCAATGTCTGATTCACCACCCCCACAATGTCTGATTAACCCCCCCGCAATGTCTGATTCACCCCCCTGCAATGTCTGATTCAACCCCCCCGCAATGTCTGATTCGCACCCTGCAATATCTGATTCACCCCCCCATGTCTGATTCACCCCACCACAATGTCTGATTCACCCCGCAATGCCTGATTCACCCCCGCGCAATGTCTGATTCACACCCCCGCCATGTCTGATTCACCCCCCCCGCAATGTCTGATTCACACCCCGCAATGTCTGATTCACCCTCAGCTCAAAGTCTGATTCACCTCCACGCAGTGTCTGATTCAACCCCTGCAATGTCTGATTCACCACCCGCAATGTCTGATTCACCGCCCGCAATGTCTGATTCATCCCCCTGCAAAGGTCGGTATCACCCCCCGACAATGTCTGATTCAACCCCCCGCAATGTCTGATTCACCCCCCGCAATGTCTGATTCACCCCCCGCAATGTCTGATTCACCCCCCGCAATGTCTGATTCACCACCCGCAATGCCTGAATCACCCCCCCCGGCCAGGTCTGATTCACCCCCCCCACAATGTCTGATTCACCCCGCAATGTCTGATTCACCCCCCGCAATGTCTGATTCACCCCCAGCACAATGTCTGATTCACCCCAACGCAGTGTCTGATTCACCCCCCCCGCCTCACAATGTCTGATTCACACACCCCGCGCAAGGTCAAATTCACCCCCGCAATGTCTGATTCACACCGCAATGTCTGAGTCACCCCCCCGCAATGTCTGATTCACACCCCCGCAATGTCTGATTCACCCCCCGCAATGTCTGAGTCACCCCCCCGCAATGTCTGATTCACCCCCCGCAATGTCTGATTCACCCCCCGCAATGTCTGATTCACCTCCCGCAATGTCAGATTCACCACCCCCCCCAATGTCTGATTAACACCCCCGCAATGTCCGATTCACACCCCGCAATGTCTGATTCACCCCCCCGCCCCGCAATGTCTGATTCACCCCCTGCAACGTCTGATTCAACCCCCGCAATGTCTAATTCACCATCCGCGCAATGTCTGATTCAACCCGCGCAATGTCTAATTCACCCCCTCCCCCGCAATGCCTGATTCACCCCCCCTCCGCAAAGTTTGATTCACCCCCCGTAATGTCTGATTAACGCCCCCGCAATGTCTGATTCAAACCCCCGCAATGCCAGATTCACCCCGCCGCAATGTCCGATTCACCACCCGCAATGTCTGATTCACCACCCGCAATGTCTGATTCACCCCCTGCAATGTCAGATTCACCCCCCGCAATGTCTGATCCACACCCAGCAATGTCTGATTCACCCCCCGCAATGTCTGATTCACCCCCCACAATGTCTGATTCACTACCCCGCAATGTCTGATTCTCCCCCTGCAAATATCTGATTCACCCCCCGCAATGTCTGATTCACCCCCCGCAATGTCTGATTCTCCCCCCGCAATGTCTGATTCACAACCCCGCAATGTCTGATTCACCCCCAACGCAATGTCTGATTCACCCCCCTCACAATGTCTGATCCACCCCCACCGCAATGACTGATTCACCACCCACAATGTCTGACTCACCACCCGCAATGTCTGATTCACCCCCCACAATGTCTGATTCTCCCCCTGCAATATCTGATTCACCCCCCGCAATGTCCGATTCACTCCCCAGCAATGTCTGATTCACAACCGTGCAATGTCTGATTCTCCCCCTGCAATATCTGATTCACACCCCCGCAATGTCTGATTCACCCCCTGCAATATCTGATTCACCCCCCGCAATGTCCTGATTCTCCCCCCCGCAATGTCTGATTCACAACCCCGCAATGTCTGACTCACCCCCCTCATTGTCTGATCCCACCCCCACCGCAATGACTGATTCACCACCCACAATGTCTGATTGACCACCCGCAAATGTCTGATACACGCCTCTCCCGCAATGTCTGATTCACCCTCCGCAATGTTTGATTCACACCCCGCAATGCCTGATTCACCCTCCCCCGCAATGTCTGATTCACCCCCCCCGCAATGTCTGATTCAACCCCCCGCAATGCCTGATTCACCCTCCCCCGCAATGTCTGATTCATTCCCCTCAATGTCTGATTTACCCCCCCGCCATGTCTGATTCAACACCCCACAATATCTGATTCACTCCACCCCACGCAATGTCTGATTCACCCCCCGCAATGTCTGATTCACGCCCAGCAATGTCTGATTCACCCCCCGCTAATGTCTGATTCACCCCCCGCAATGTCCTGATTCACCCTCCGCAATGTCTGATTCACACCCCGCAATGTCCTGATTCACCTCCCCCGCAATGTCTGATTCACCTCCCCCGCAATGTCTGATTCATTCCCCTCAATGTCTGATTTACCCCCCCGCCATGGTCTGATTCAAACACCCCACAATATCTGATTCACCCCCACCCCACGCAATGTCTGATTCACCCCCCCGCAATGTCTGATTCACGCCCAGCAATGTCTGATTCACCTCCCGCAATGTCTGATTCACCCCCCGCCATGTCTGATTAACCCCGCCGCAAGGTCTGATTCACCCCCCCACAATATCTGATTAACCCCCCCGTTCTGTCTGATTCACCCCCAACTCCTGCAATATTTGATTCACCCCCGCCATGTCTGATTCACTCCCCACCAGATATGTCTGATACACCCCGCAATGACTGATTCACCCCCGCAGTGTCTGATTCACCCACCCGCAATGTCTGATTAAACCCCCGCAATGTCTGATTCACCTCCCCCGCAATGTCTGATTCACCTCCCCGCAGTGCCAGATTCACTAGCCCCCCAATGGTCTGATTAACCCCCCCGCAATGTCTGATTAACCCCCCCTGCAATGTCCGATTCACACCCCCGCAATGTCTTGATTCACCCCCCCACCGCCCCGCAATGTCTGATTCACTCAACCCCGCGCCCGCGAATATCTGATTCACCTCCCAGTAATATCTGAATCACCCCCCCCGCAATGCCTGATTCACACCCCTGCAACGTCTGATTCAACCCCCGCAATGTCTAATTCACCATCCGCGCAATGTCTGATTCAACCCGCGGCAATGTCTAATTCACCCAATTCACAATTCACAATTCAAATCGCTTTATTGGCATGATAAGTTTACATCTTATGTTGCCAATAGCATCAAAATACATTTATGGTTTAGCACATAAACGCAGTTCTATTCATAACAGTGTATAAACAGGTATATCCCTGAGTGTATAAATATACATTCGCATTGTTT